>NC_057805.1:344195001-344473307 GCF_018294505.1 Triticum aestivum
TATAAACTCCCGTCTATATAAAACCCCCCGGTGGCCTCCTCACCAGTCGCCACCCCGTCGTGCATCGCCATTCAGCTCCATCCGCGCGCCCTGCTCTCGTTGCGTCGTCGAGGTCGGCACGTAGGCTTAATTAGTTGGGTGGCAGAGCGCGCGCGCGGCCGGCCATGACGATGTTGGGGCAGGCCCAGGCGCAGCCGGCGGCGGCGTTCGGGGACACGACGCTGACCAAGGTGTTCGTGGGCGGGCTGGCGTGGGAGACGCACAAGGACACCCTCCGCGAGCACTTCGAGCGCTTCGGCGACATCCTCGAGGCCGTCATCATCTCCGACAAGCTCACCGGCCGCTCCAAGGGCTACGGCTTCGTCAGTCCCCCCTCCATCTCCCTCCACTGCCATGCATGGCCGTGGTATGCTAGCTTCTGACGCGTTTGCATGCAACAGGTGACGTTCAAGGAGGCAGACGCGGCCAAGAAGGCGTGCGAGGACGGCACGCCGGTCATCAACGGCCGCCGCGCCAACTGCAACCTCGCTTCCCTCGGCGCCAAGCCGCGGCCCCAGCCGCCGCACCTCCTCCGCCCCTCGCCGCCGACCACCCCGGCGCCGCACCACATGCCCGCGCTCCCGTCCCCTCACCACCAGCCCGCGCCAGGTACGCTCGCAAATCCAAATCCGCGCGCGCTAAGCCAGTTGTTACTGCCGCCAACGTGCGTACTGACGGGCGATCACATGGCTCTGGAATTTATCAACTGGCAGCCATCGCGGTGGGGTCCAGGGGCGTGTCGCCGGTGCCGTGGTACTACCACCCTTCCACGACGCCGCCGCCGCCGCCGCAGGCCGCGCACTACGGCCACGGCGCTCACCAGCAGTACCACGGCGTTCTCCCGTTCTACCCCGCCGCCGCCAACTACGGGTACGTACGCACGTCGCATCCTAGCTGCACCTCCTGCCTCACGTAGTATATTCTTCTTCCTCCTCGCGACGGCAATGCTTTTGGACTGCCGGCGCCTCGCGAGAGTTCTCTGTTGCGTAGTACGAGGATTCGTGTCCGGCGGCGGCGGCTGAGCGTGACCGGCGCGTGTCGCGCTGGCATGCAGGCGGCCGGCGAGGCGGCGTGGTCCCCGGCCGTCAGGGGGCGCGGGGACCTGATGGCGTGGGCACATGCGCGGCAGTGGCTCGCAGCACGCGACGCGACAAGGGAGGCACGGGCACAGGCTGGACCTGGACCGGACCGCGCCCCTCGGCCAGCTGCCTCGTCGTGCCCTCACGTGCCCACGTGCCGGCCTGCACGGCAGCAGGGGAAAAAAGATTACATAAACGAAAAGAAAAGAAAACTAATTACCCGATCTGACTTTCCTTGTCCTGTTTTTACAGCATCAATCAATATTAAACTGACTGCATCTCAAAAAATATATTAAACTGACCACTGATTTGTCTGCTTTGTGGGTTCATTCAGCTACTCCCCAAACTACGTCACTGACCTGAGCTACAACGCGGTAAGTTACCTACCAAAAATGTTACTACTACCTTATGCTGCTGCAGTGTCACTCATGGTAGATCGAGAATTAACGATTGTCACTTTGCTGCTTCCGTGACGTGACAGCAGAAGCTGGGCCAGGCGGCGGCGACGGCGCCTGGCGCGGGCGGGTCCTACATGCAGCCGCAGGGGCACTTCTCGTACCCGGCGGCGGCGGCGCATGGAGGCATGCTCGCGCCCAACGGCATGATGCCCGTGTACCCCTACTACCACTACCACTACCACGGCTCGCAGGGGCTGGGCGTCCCGGCCGCGCACTTCTTCCCGCCGGTCTCCGCCGCCGTGCCCACCGTGCCCGCCATCATCTCAAAGCCCACAGTCATGGTGCCCCCCAAAGGTAACCAACTTGGTCATCTCAAAGCCCACAGTCATGGTGCCCCCCAAAGGTAACCAACTTGGTCATCTCAAAGCTAGATTGCTAGTACTGTAGTAGGATTAATTTAGGAAGAGTGAAACGAACGAAAACCAGTAGCAGTACTGCTGAAACATCACGTCCCAGCTAGCAACCACCAACGTGCAACACAGCTTTGTGATTGTATGAAATTGTATAGGCGCCATCTTAATATTTGCCGCGAAAGCTGGCGAGATCTGATCTTTTTTTGCACTGTACGTACGTGTGCGCAGTGGAGCAGGTGGCTGGGTGCAGCTGAAGGCACGGTGACGGTGCGAGGAGTTAAAAGGAGGCCAACCAAAAGGTGCTCGCCCGAGATCTGTCTGTCTGATTATAACAAGCTGCTGCACAAGAAGAAGAAGAAGCGCTCGTCCACGTTCAATTCGTTCAATTCCCTCTAACTCCGTGCGCCCATGGGGTGGGCGCACGGCCCAGCAAAGTCTGTAACAAAGATTATTCCGTCTCTCTCTCTCTCGTTTACCAACGTATTTTCAGTGGTAAACCCTTTTACCAAGTCGTCTGTAGTCCCATCGCTGCAAGGGGCAGCGAACCTGAATAAAATCGTCGTAATCTTCGGTCATTCTCTTGAGCTCGCAATGGTGTGTGCCTGAGCTCGCTGAGTTGGTAAACTTAGTATCACATTGCGTCTCTACTTCGAAAACAGAACTTTGAGAGACAATCACAGATTGTCGGTAATGCAAGACCATCTTAAAGTGAGCGTCATTACCGGCTCTCACGCGTAAAAAGAACGCAGGGTACCAGATTTCTATCACAAAGAAATCGGCGCAGGATACCAGATTTCTATCACAAAGAAATCGGCTCCGAAACCGGCTCTCATGATTTATCTCGTGGGAAATTTGGAGCGAGAGAAATGCACGCATGTTCCGTAATACCGCGGTGCCGGTAGGGGTTTTTGTTGCTGGAATCAAAGATATATCCAAACTATGGTGTCTTGCAGGGGCAAAGTATTTGAATAATGTAGCGCCGCGAGAGCAATGTGTTGTAATTCGGCTATTTGCCAAAAACCTCTAACCCTTCTTCTTAACCAATGAAAGTGGCAAGTCTTTTGCCCAGTTTTAAAAAAGAAAAAATATGAGAACGACAGTTGCTGGCTGAACTCCACACGATGGAGGTTTCAATGGTGCTATCCACTTTTGCTCAACACATGAACGGCTTGATGTGCTGCATCGCTTCAGAAATAGTTCAGGCTGTGTCGTGTGTGTAGCAGCGTTCAATCGGCTCAACTCTACTATTGTCAAATGAGATTAATTGAGCATATATTAGTGTATCTAGCCGCATAGTTGGGGGGGATTTGGCATATGTTCAACATGCATGAACATGCTATTCCCCTGTATTTAGGCACGCAATGGGATTTCGGAATTGGCTAGTCAACTGTATTTACGCACGCAATGTGTAAGAGAAAAAACGTGATATCGGCCGGAGCTCTGCTTCACTGCAGTTGTGCAATTTGTCATGCACTATTCTCGCACAACCCTCCATGAAAGTGTGCTGCGGAGAAAGTTTTAGCGCACAACCCTCCATGAAAGTGTGCTGTGGAGAAAGTTTTAGCTTGAAATTTGTCTACAGACAAATCAAGAGATGAATACCTGAGTCATATACATGGCAAAGTTCATACATACGACATAATTCACCAGAATAGAAGTCTCAAAACACGCTTGATGGAATCGTTCCCGATCCAAGAGACGGCACATAGTTCACCAGGCAACACAGCATCAGGCTTAAGGATTTGCCCTTACAAAGCTTCAACAGGCAAGAACATTAATTAGTCGGCGCCAGATTTGCGCCAAAAATCATTTGATGAGCTCCCTCAGAGAAAAATACTCTATAAGAACAAAACAATCACCAACAGTTAACCGTGACTAATTTGGAAAAAAGAACAGTGTCAACAAATTCAGTGTCATAATATATTAGGAGGTTCTTTGGCAAAGTTTGGTACATGCAATCTTCAAAAGAAGAGAACAGGAGTCATGAACTTACAATAACTGATGAATAACGGAAAACAATTTCCGAAAACTAAGCGTATCAACCAATGCTGGCAGTGTGAGCCACAGCTCACAATTCTCTAAACACAAAAAATTGTATTCTATTGATCATTTCCATTAGCAAAACAAAGTGCCTCTGCGATCCAAGGGAAAA
The DNA here is from genome assembly GCF_018294505.1 of Triticum aestivum. Taxonomy (NCBI): domain Eukaryota; kingdom Viridiplantae; phylum Streptophyta; class Magnoliopsida; order Poales; family Poaceae; genus Triticum; species Triticum aestivum. The sequence continues at coordinate 344,199,083 of NC_057805.1, forward strand.
CTACAGGTATTATTGGACTTCTCTGTCCTTGTCATCCGGCTACATACAGCACAGAATCTGTTGCAATCGCCCCGGATGTAGTTCCCCGTCATATATTAGCTCTGGGCACCGACCGGACTGAGAAAGGACGGCCATATGTACGGTTTCCTGGGGAACTTAGGGTTTGCTACGCTTTTTGGATTCACTGTAAAGAATGACGCCTATAACCGTGAGGGTGTAACCAAGCATTCCGGTTACAGACACAGGATTCTTGAATATCAGAATTGAGACAACAACTGCCACAGCACCTTTCGCATTTCCAAGGACCTGGAAAGAGACGTCAATATGTTAAATTGTCGAGCCGCTCATTTGCTGAAACCAAGGACTTATCTACTGGTTGAACGAACTAAGACAACCTCGTGAGCAAAAACTCAACATATAGTTCACCAAGTGCTACGCATTATGGTCAAAACAGAACAGTTCTGAGATATTTAGTTACAGATGCAGACAATAAGTATTTTCACTAAACATCTTCATAATCATAGAGCCAATACGAATTCCACAGCTACAATAATAGGAGCTGACTAGAATGATAAAGGTAAATCCCAAAACAATCTGGACCACAGATATTTCTAGAGTTTTGGTATTTGGGTCAGTGGCCCATCCATAACACCCGATAGTTTGAAGACAGATCCATAAAATGCTTCAGGTGTATCATACAAGCCAATACTATTAACACAGGCAGATTCATACAGTATCGTTATAACCATTAAAAAAACAATTGTGCCAACAAGCCCACATAACAAAATGATTCAACAAAACCTGAAGCTGTGTGTTCCACAGGAATTATGAAGAACAACAAATGAATTACGATAAGAATTCCACAGCAACTGACTGCGGTTGACACAGCTGAAAAATAAGTAGCCATCTACATGCATATTTGGAACAAATATTTTGATCCTATTCTCTGTGTTACCTCAAAATGTACAATACATTAATTAAAAGCCATACTCTGCTGTGGATGTGAACTATATACAGGGCCATGAAATGATGATTACAAATCATTTTACTACATTTTAAAATCAAATCTACAATGTGGTAGGTTAATGGAAGAGATTTTGGCATGAAAGGCCACATGTAAAACAACTTTTTTGCACAGCCTGCTAAGCTATGCGCCAGTAACTTATGAACGAGAATGAATTTAATTAACAGCGAGAAAGAATGACGTACCTGCAGAGTCAATGCGCTAGTGTGTTTGGTCACCAAGAAATTGGTCAAATTGACAAAATATGACAAGCAAGAGTTGAACAACAGCAACCAAACAATGGTGAAATCCTTTTTGGCCAGTTCTATTGTAACGCCAACAACATTATCCTCCATAAAGAGGGTAGCAGGAAGCAAGAGAATGACAGCAATCGGAGCCATGTACAAGAGCAGGTTCATAGAATTAAGCTTCTCCCTGCAAGACGGCAGAATAGTCAAGAGTCAAGATATACCTTTTTTTAGAAGGAATGGTTAAGATATACCTAAATACACAAAGCCTAGAAGTATACACACAACACCCGGTATATATACCTAAAAAGGCAAATCCTAGAAGCTTCCTATTTTTTGTCTATATTTTCTCATGAATAGTATAGAGCATCCATTCATAATGTGTCATCCACACAAATGCAGAGAAAAACTGATTACCCCTCAGACGACAGAAGAATTCCTTGCAACACGGTCTTCAACGCCCTTGCGGCAGTGGCTCCAATGCACATGATGAATCCAAACAGATGAAAGCTAGGCTCGCCCTGTAAATTAGGTTTGCGCCTTAATAGTTAGTTGATGAAAGAACATGCAAATCCAGCTCTCTCATAGACTGCAAGAACAGCAACAATTTGCTAACTACAGAAGATAAATGCAAGTCATAATCTACTAAATGCAGTGCTGCTACCATCAGCCCACAATTTGCTGACCTAGTGTGTTACACTGGAAATTACAACAGCTCCATACCACAGAATCCGTCGCAAGGGGTTCAGCTTAATAATGCCACAATTAACATCACAACGTCTAACGGACAAATATAAAATCTTCCTTGTCAGGAGTATTCAAGCTATATATCATCAGTTGCCACAAGTAATTTCCTGAGATTCAAAACCAAAGGTTTTTCGATCCCCAAGCTTATAATATGCATACTAAAATAAACCAATAAGGTTGAGATACAAACAAATGTGGGTTTTTCCTGTATATGACGGAAGGTCAACTTGGAAACTAGAATTTTCACTGTGGAGTTTTATGGCAGAACGATTATATTTCCTCAGGAACCCGAACCAATCCCCCCAATGACGATATGATCATGCAAACAATCAGCCAACGGGATTACTCTCCAGACAACTAAATGGCTGTCAAAAGAGATGCCTGGACATGAGGCAACCTATTGCAGTATTGCCCTGCCCAACTCATCATCCCTAAAGTTCTCCCTTGTGGAGAAAGTTGTGGACGTATCAGACAGCACGCTCAATCAACTCGAGAGAGTGGCCTACCATTTTAGTCCAAGTAATTAGACACTATTGTGACAGATCCTCCTCTCCCCATCAGCTAGATCTCAGTCTCGCTGCTCCCGAATCCCGAGCTAGCGAAACCTGAATTCCCCTCAGATCCAACCCCGACACCAACAGATCTACCGAAAACGGGCGACGGAGAGGGAGCAGGTAATAACTTACGCCGCTGGCGATGACGACGCCGGTGACGACGGGGACGAGAGTGAGGTACGTGATCCACGACTCCCGCTTGACGGTCATGATGTAGGCGAACACGGCGGTGAAGAAAGGGGTGGTGGCACCGACGGCCTGGTTGAAGGAGACGGGCAGGTAGCGGAGCGAGACGTTGCCGGAGACGACGGAGCCGCAGAAGACGAGGCTGAGCGCGGAGATCTTGGCGAGCTGGACGCGGGAGCGCACGAGCTGCATGGGCACGATCCGGAGCCAGGCGATGGCGGCGTAGGAGAAGAGCGCGCAGGCGGACATGTGGCACATGGTGAGGAAGATTGGGTACTTGAAGCCGTAGTTGCTGAGGAGGTACTTGTTGAGCAGGAGCACGCCGATGTTGGAGGAGTACCAGGCGGTGACGAGCCCCACGGTGAAGAAGCGCCCGTTGGCCGCAGCCCCCGCGCCGCCCGGCGCCGGCGACGCGCCGCCCTTGGCCGTCATCGCGGCTGGTCGCGCGCGGGCGCGCGCGGATCTGAGGAGGGGGGAGGCGCCGGTGGTGAGAATGACGGGGTGGGTTGGGTCGCGGTTGAATTGGTGGTGGGTTTGGGCTCGGAGCGGAGGCGTGTGAGCTTGTGTTTATGGGAATTGGGAGGAGACGGCTCTCTCTGTCGGTGGATGGATGCAGCGAGAACGGACGGGGGCGGGCGACTGGTTTTCTCCTTTCCCTGGATCTAAATTTGTTTCGTTCAGTATATTTATAATTACTCATATTCATATTTATTCGTGTAGTCATGTGCAATGTTAATTACTAGGAGGGTGCTTGATACGTTTTAGTCTCATGACTATTAAGTAGTGGGACTAAAACTTGCTGGTCTCACCCATGCTTGGATCCAAATACTAAAGAAACTAAAATCAAGTTAATGAGCATTTATTATCTTCCAAACCCTCCAATCCAGAACTCACCTGTGTTAAAGGAGAGGAGTTAAATGAGGAGAGGGAGGACTAATCCACATTTTAGTAGGGGTATCCCTAACTAAAAAAATTTAGTCTCAAGACTAGTTTTAGCCCCTTTTTAGTCAGGGGTGTTTGGAACTTTAGCCTTTTAAAAATACTATTTTTAGTCAGACTAAAATAAGTCCTTTGGATCCAAGCATCCTCCAGGCATATTGCTGATATGTTGCAGTATTAAATGAGGAAAAGAATGATACTAATTTCATGTCATCATAACTTGCCATAGAATTAGAGTGCTATTAAGGTCATTTAAAATACCAATTCATGTTTAATCATTTCTTAAATTTCCGATGCATGGCAGGTCAGATAAAATATATCTGCACATGCTTTTTAGCTACTAACCGCGACAAATGGCATTGCCGCTATGCCAAAATTACTGGCATTGGGTCGATGAGACATAAATGAGCTGTGATCCGTCACCGAGTTGAGTTTAAGGCACGTCACCGAGTTAAGACATAGTTTGGAAAATAAGGCATAAGGGGTCACCATTGTCGCAACTTGCGGGTTTGGGAACACGCCATTTGCAAACAAATGATATTGACGCTATGCCCAAAATTGCTGACATTGGATCAATGGGATGTAAATGAGCTGTGATCCGTTGCCGAGTTAAGTTTAAGGCACATCAACTCTCCGCGACAAAATAGATTGGCAGATAAGGCATAAGCGGCCATAATTGTCGCAACCCGCGGGTTTGGGAACGTGTCATTTACAAACCATGCCGATATGGGTTGCTCTAGCACGTCCAAGAAAGTAAAGGGTCGTAATTTAGTATTGTATCATGTAATTTTAAATACCAATCCACAATTAACCCTTCTCTCAATTCACGATACATGTTAAAAGAATTTTATTGAAAGTTCTTCTGAGCTAAAAAGTGCAACGAATGACATTTACACTATGCGAAAATACTCGCTGATAATGGATCGATGAGATGTAAATGAGTTGTGATCGCGACAAAATATATTGGAAGACAAATCATAAGGGATCATAATTGGGAAAACTTTGTTTTTGCCATTCTAACTTTTGCCCATTTTGCTTATGCCACTCTAGAATTAGACATATCACTTTTGCCACTCTTAGCTTCTGACAATACATTACAAATGCCATTTCGTGGCAAAAGCAATAATTTTTCATTTCACTTTTGCCACTTCACATTTTGACAATGTATCATAAGTGTCACTCTAAAATTATTGTTTTTGCCATGGAATGGCAATTGTGATGTATTGTCAAAAACTAAAAGTGGCAAAAGTGAAATGTCAAATTCTAGAGTGGCAAAAACAAAGTGGTCAAAAGCTAGAGTGGCAAAAACAAAGTTTTCCCATCATAATTGTGGTTACCTACGGGTTTGAGAAAAATGCCATTCGCAAACCCATACAGAGGTAGGAGATGATGTAATGAAGTGCGATAACATATCACCGCCAATGCTACAAGTTGTGTACATGTGTGCGTGATGATCAAATGTTTGTGATACGGGTTGCACTACCAAAAAATAGCATCAGACCATATGGTGATGACATATAACACTTAGCAAAGAGTTCTTTATCTAAGATTTTTCTAGAAAAATTGTGACTAAAAACCATAGATGTAGAATATCGATAGGAATGTGCATGTGTGAAATTTGGTAAAGTAATAAAATCATTTGTGGTCCATACTTATCATAACTTCAAAAATCATTACTTTACGTAATAATTGTAGCATTTGTTTGTTTTACTTGATTTATTTTCCATAATTTTCTCTAAACTGGTAAATCTTGTTCTAGTAGTGTCCTGTTATTCATGATGTTTTTGTCAAATCTTTGTGATGTTATAATGTTTGTAATAGCAATGACACAATGTGCTTGTCACCTAATTTGTTCTTTTAGGGTGTTCATCGCAAAGGAAAAAACCATGATGTGCAGGAGAGAGATGAGAAAAAACATATAAAATAAGTTCTTCAGAGACTTTACTACAAGAAATATAAGTAACTTTTTAGGAAACTAGAACAATGCACGTGCGTTGCTACGGGGTATAAATATTTTGTAAATAAACGCGTTTCTGTAAATAAATGCTTACCAAATTATGTAACTAATTTACCTTATAATTTGATGAGCAGTTTCGTAAGAAATTAAGGTAAAAATGGTTCAAAAGGTTCAAAAGATAAGTAAATTAAGATGATTGACTATCATACGTGGAAGGTGCGGTTAAATATGGTGTGGTGAAGGAAAAACAGCGGGATGGAAACGAATCAATGAAGGGACATGTTGGCATGAGGGAAACCGGTTGACGAAGAGTTTTGCTTGACAGAAAAAAGAACACCAGTTATTTTGTAAGTAGTAGAGATTGTTTTTCTTTTCGATATAGAAATAGAATTCCAAGAGTCTGGCTGTTGTCTTCCTAGGTTGGTTTGTTCAATGCTAATTTCTCATGTAAAGTTGGCTTAGAAAAATGCATCGCAGGAATGTTTAATAATCAGCTCTCAATGATACAGATCTAAGAAAGAAGGCATTTACCCGGCTTTAGAGAACTGAGCCCATGATGATATGGATCGAGAGAGTCAGCCAATAACTCTACCTTGCAATATCCTAAGAGCATCTCCAATAAAAGATGCAAATTTGGAGATGTAAAAATTTACATCTCCAAAAAATGCTTTTTACATCTTCAAAAAAGAGGCAACTCCAACAAATGATGTATATTGAAGATGTAAACGTTCAATTCCAATAAATGATGCAAATGAAGATGTAAAACTAGTCGGCATGAGCGCGGGCGGCCCAGCGTCGAGAGCCGGGAGGAGCGCCGGCGGACCGAGCGACGAGAGTCGGGAGGTCGAATGCGGCGGTGGGAGCTCAAATGGCCGGCGGCGCGACTATGAATTGAACGGCGCATTGGTTGCGGCGGGGCAGCGGTGCGATGGCCGTGCGGCATGAGAAGGTCGAGTTTGGCGGCGAAAAAGCGGCGGCAAGTGTGCGGCTCGAATCCGACAATGGCGGCGTGGCAGGGGGAGCTCAAATCATGGAGCGGCACGGCGGCGATTCCGCGGGGGAGAAGCGGCCAATTCGGCCAATTTGAAGGCGGGCGACGGCGGAAGCGATGGCGGGGGCGATGGAGCGGCGGATCTGGCAGCGGGGCGATAGCGGCGTGATGTGGTGGGCGAGTGGCACGACGGAGGACGTGCGGCGGGATAGACCCAAATCGGCGGCGGGTGGCGGGGTCGCGACGGGGTCAGGGTGGACGAACGGGTGGCGGCGACAAAGTTTTCGGCCAGAAATCGCAGGCAACGGAGGACAGCAGCAGTTGGGCGGGAGGGCGAAACGAAATAAAGACGGTTGGGCAGTTAGCGCGCGGCCGCCTCGGCCAATTTGAAGGCGGGCGACGGCGGAGAGCGGCGGAACCGGTGACGAGGGCGATGGAGCGGTCGGATCTGGCAGCGGGGCGGCGACGACGTGATGTGGTGGGCGAGTGGCGCGGCGGCGAAAGTGCGGCGGGACGGACCCAAATCGGTGCTGCGGCGGGTAGCGGGGTCAGGGTGGACGAATAGACGGCGGCCACAAAGTTTTCGGCTAGAAATCGCAGGCGACGGAGGACAGCAGTAGTTGGGCGGGCGGGCGAAACAAAACTAAAGACGGTTGGGCAGTTGGCGCGTCGCCGCCAGTTTTACATCTCCTGTAGGTGAAGATGTGTATTTACATCACGAAGTGTTGTAATTTACATCTCCGTGTTCCGGAGATATATTTTTCTTTTCATCTACGTCATCTATTGAAGAAGTGTTTTGAGGCTTGAAGATGTAAAAGTTTAGTTATCATCTATATCTTCTATCTGTTCTAATTAAAGAGCTTTAGCAAGTAGTCCAACGATATTGGTCGTACTCTAAGCCATAGTGACACTGCCCACCCGGTACAAACACAAGATTTGCAAAGCGTGTTCGGTGAGAGGTTCGGCGGGAAACGAATCCGCAGCTGGCAACGACGACCTTAAATTTGGCGGCAGCGCATGAACACCGGCTCTACAATCCAGCCCAGCTCCATTACCAACAATTATATTTAGTTACTACTCCTCAGTCTCATAATACAAGAGCAAGTGTGAAGTGAAGTTAAGTTCTTCAGAGGTGATGTAATTGTAATATTTTTATGGAGGGGCTCTTTACCTTTTTTATTTAGTTACTACTCTAATGTCGAAACGCTCTTATATTACGATATGGATTAGTTAAGAAAATGCTCTTATATTAAAGGACGGAGGAAGTAGCAGACTAGAGTAATAAAGCTTTCGTGACCTACTGCCGACTGCACGCGCGCTGCGACGGATCGTTGAAACGATCGCCGTCGACGTCTTCGGCGGCGGCAGCGGAGTGATTGCCTGCCTAATTCCTGGACCCAGTCGCTCACGGTCACGGAACGGATACGGTCCAAGTAGCGGTACTCAAGTATGAACGGAACTCCTACACGAACCGGCGGCGAGGTGGCCGTGCTAGCTGGGCGCACACGAGTTGGTTTTCCACGCGCCATTTGGAGGAAGTCAGCGAGATGGTTCCTGCCCCTAACCACGGTACGTAGTTAATGCTTGATCACACTGGTAAGTAACAACGACGCGTACTGACAGTGACGGTTTGTGCCTACTGGTGGTAGATTCTACTCATAAAGTTGGCACGATGGATCGCAGCAGGATACGTACGATTGAGTCTCGCTTTAACGGGAGGAAAAGGCGCGGGCAAACGAGAGGAAGGCATATTCCGATTGCGCCCCGTTCCCGAGGAATGGAATCGATTCAATTTTGTTGCATCTTGTGGTGAGGAATCGATTCATCGCCTCGTCGCTCTGCTGATTAACCCCTCTTCACAACAAAAGCAAACAGAGCGAGGCGCGAAAAAACTTGCACTGTACGATACTATGTGCGACCCAGTACCACGAAAAGCCATTGCAGAAATCGTACGCTAATGAGCTGTCACGAGGCAGACCAATTTCACGCGATCCCAAATTTGGCCATGTGTGTCAGTGCGTGGAACCGAGCCGTTGACCAAGTTTTTTAGGATCCCAACTCTCTTTCTCATCACGATCCCTTTTTACTCAACAGGACTAACTACTCCAACGGCAACATGTAAAAAACCTCCCGCATCCGTCCGTCAACAGGCGGACCAGTCGGCGGACATGGATGCGGGAGATCAACATTCAACGCTATCTACATACATTTCAAATTATTTTTCAACAAACCGGATGAAATTCATGCAAACACGGCCGGATTTTGTATAAACATGACAAATTTCATACAAATACGACGGATTTAACTACAGTTCGAACATTTAGAAAAAAAGACCCGCCCCTAAATCTATCCTACAGCGGTGTCGCCCGGCGTCCAAGCCCGTGTCATCCTTCTTCAGCCGTCTCTATGAGCACCGGCGATAAGACCGATGAAGTGAATGTGCGGTCTCCGACGAGGAAGAGTAGAACACGGGAGACGAACTGGCCCACATGGAACACCAAGCCTCGCCGCCTCCCGTGGCCTACTCATCCTCGGAGGAGTCCGCGCCTTGTCCGTCGCCGGTGGACGTGAGGTCCACGAGAGAAATTGTGGCACCTTGACTGTCGTCATCCCACCGGGCCGGCTGATGGTTCGTTACTGGCGCGTAGGAGGCGCAGTTGGCTATGTCCTTCTCCGCGGTTGCCACTTCCTGGCGAGCGGCGGCTTGAACGCGGATGACATCGTAGATGGCACGCTGCTCCGCGACGAAATTTGGGTTCGCTGCGGCTATGGCCGCCATGGCTTCCTCGCTCGCGTGCTCGCCGTAGATCTGGCTCTCCGCCAACTGGTATTGTTTCAGGAGGAACATGTTGTACTGTTGTTCCTCCTGCGCCTGCTAGAACGCCGAGAAAGGCGCCGGCGCAGGCTGCACCTCTGCCAATGGCGGCATTGAACTGCGCCCGCGCCCGCTCCATGGTGAAGCCGGCGTGCACAGGAGGCGCGAGAGCCGGGGCGGAGTCGTCAGAGCCAGTCTCCATCGTGGTGTCATCCTTGTCGTCGGAGACCTCAGGCAAGCTGGCTGGCAAGCCGACCTCGATCCGCCTGGCACGGCGGCTATGCCAGGTGGCGGGAAGGGCGGCCACCGCGTGCTTCATCTCCGGTGACAGACTGTCCCATAGTGCTTTCCCGCTGGCGGTCATGGCGGATGCAGTGCAAGGGACGAGGATGTGGAGGGGCTGGCATTGTGGTGAGTTAGCCGGGTGTGGCCGCCTTTATATAGCAGATTCCACTGAGGCCAGGCGTCCGAGTGTGTCAATGCGCGGCGCCGGAGTGGGTTTCTTGGCCGGCGAGCCTGCTTAATAGCGGCAAACGGATGGACAACAACATTGAACCGACACGGTAGATAGTCGTCCCGTCCAGTCACGCGTCTCCGGCATTGAATAGGCGCGGACAGAGGAGACGCGTCGCGGGCGTCGAGCTCGGCCGGCGCGCCGCTTCAATGGCGGAGACGGTGAGAGGTCGCGTCCGCCCTGAGCCGTCTTCAATATTGAGCGGCGCTCTCTACAGCGGCATGAATGCGGGCAGCTGGCGCCGGGGTTTTTGGTGGGCCAGGGCTGTCAAAAAACAAGCTTGGGATCGGTCCGGACTCCAGCAAACCTCCCCCACGTTTATCTCTGATTTACGAGAGAAATCGCGTCCGGACCGATACAGGTCGGCGTTGGATGGCTTCGCGGTCCGAGCAACGCGGTCCGGATGGTTGCGGGAGGTTTACGGGTTCGCTTTGGAGATGCCCTAACTAGCTATGTTACTCAAATCATCTCTCTCATTAAATCATTGTCACATAAGCAAATTTGTTACTGTTGAAGTTACTTTCATTATGGGCAGTCATCCTGAAAAGATGAATGCCTGTCACTGCTCCTGATAAGTATACTGGTAGTAACTACGAATGATACATCATTCACGCAGAAATCGCTTTGTAGAAAAGAAGGGCATACAGCCGTCGAGAGATATGGGCAAATTCTTGCGTATTATTTGACCAATTTGAGGAAAAAGAACAACCGAAGCGATTATAGAATCAAATGACCATGAGCACATGCTAGATCCAGCCCTGCTCTAAATACTAGCTTAGCTGGGCACATGCCCTGGCAGCTGGAATGTTTCGCCCGGCACAGAACAATGCCTCCACACGATGATATTCCCCTGATCTGTCACTCCTAGTGGGAACTATGAACCCAACAACTCGGAAGATCATCTAGCAAGGTTGTTACTAAAAAGTACAGTGACTTTATTGACATTGCAACTTTACTGTTACTATTTTGGAACTTTGCTAACATGCCAATTTGTCATCCATCAAGGCAACCAAGACAGTTTTCTTCGTAATGCAGAAAGGTCAGTAAAGGTTCAACATTGGAACTGCCAGAACCCCCACAGCGGCGCCTTCGATCATTCCATTACTTTAGACGTCCTCGCATTGGAGGCGGTTTGTCTATGTAAACCGCTTGCGGTGGGGCATCAGCGCATGTGGTTTTGGAAACCACTTCGTTGTGCCGAGTATTAGCGACACAGGCTTTGAAATGGAAAGGGGAACCACCACCGGCCCATGAACGAAAAAAGCCTCCAAAGCTCGTTCTGTACCGGTGTTCCTCTCTAGTTTAATTTAATTGAACTGGGCTTCCTAGTCAAATTTATGAACAGAGCTTTCCCCATTGTAGAAGGGCTTATTGGGGAATTTTGAAGAAGTTTCGGCCCAACTAAATAAAGACCTCGTGACAGTACCTCACCCACCCACCCACCCACAAAATCACCACATATCACTTTGTTGACCCCCACAATGCATAGTTCAGAATTCCAGTTCTACCCACCCTGAGTACATCCGCTATTCTGCTGTTAAATGGCCAGGTACAGTTTATGAGTAAGACCGCTTAAATCCCAATCCAAATAGGAAATAGGCTCTGAGAGCTGCATCTTTCTGACTCTCCATGATTACTCACTAGGATGTGATTAGCAGCAAGCACTTGTTATTCAAACTTCGCTCACGTCTGTAGGATAGCTCCCCAGGACTCTTACAAAGGGTGCAAACTCCTGCAAATAAAGTAAAATGAGTCATCGTTCTCTTGATGCCAGATAAAACAACTAAGGAAGATGACCTCCAAATTTCCAAGAGCTTTCCGAGTTTTTGGATCAGCCATTGATGCCTCAAGGTCGACATAAAAGAGGTAGTTGAAGTACCTATTCAGCCAAGGATCAACGGGTTAGAACTAGTGGTTTTCATATTTGGTTAAGACTTGAAGAAACAAAATTGAATAAATGTGGCGGTCATAGGATTGTTATCTAACTTGACGGGTGTGGAGAAAGTGTCATCAGCTACACGGAAAGGCCTTTTCTTGTGTGGGCGGCTTTCTATCTTCACATCAAAACACACTGTTAGAGAATTTTACAAAGCACACATGCAAGCTATAAAGCAAAGCAAGGTTGTTCAATACACCTTGGTGAGGTTGATGTCCCTCAGTGCAAAAACTGCAAGTGCCTTGAGGAGTTGTGCAGGTTTCCAATCTTCAAGTGGAAACACAATGCTGGTCTGAAAATAAAATGGATCATGCAACAAATCAACCAGCTTTGTTTTTCCATTGGGAAGGACGACTATAAAGGAACATGAAAGTGAGTTCCCACTACAATCTGTACCTTGAATGGTTTATCAACCTGAGGTACAATAGGTTCCCGAGCAAGCATCATAAAACGGGTGACGTTCTCTTTTTCGTCCTAAGGGATGTGATGGACTAATGTTGAGGATAAAGAACAGAATACAGTGTCCTGATTTAGCATGAAACCACAATACCTGAATATTTTCAGCAAGAATATCCAGTCCATAAAGTTCAGCAGCTAATGAACTGGCAACGGCACCAGTATCTTGGAGCATTTGTTCTGTAAATAACTATGAAACAAGCATGTAGCGTTATGGTTAATGACAGTGATTTCACTTGATGAGGCACTTGAAATTCATCGATTAAAAAATCGACATGATTCAAAAGTTTGAACCAAATATATATCCATCAGAATCTAAATTCCAGGTAGAAGAAAGCATCATTCTACCTTTGCTGCACCAGCAGTGTCATCAACAGCTTGTCTCTGTTCAATTCCTAACTCTGTCAGTGTATGCTCACATTGCGCAAGAGCCTGAGAATATAAAATAATGTGTTCGTAAGGTTATTACACAAACAAGTTAAAATATTAAGGCCACACTATCCAAGATGTTTACCTGGGGATGGCTCATCACACTTCTTAGGTCTCCAATCTTCACCCCACGATTGGCTAACAAGCAATGCCGAACTGCATGGCGAACATCTCCAACTATGTGTAGCTCATGACGAAGTAGAAGGTCATAGTTCCGATGTATACTACCGCCCAGAGTATTCTCAAGTGGCAGTACTGCCCTATCAACTGTACAGTTTTCAACAGCCTGATAAAGGACCAGAAGACATTAAAATTGCAACACATTCATTTGCTTGTGCCACAAAGACCATGGTCTATGTATTACAATATGCCATGGAAGAGATATATATGGAAATGCTTGATCTACTCATGTATGGAAAGGCCAGTTTAGAAGATCTTGCTAATACAATAATCTCTCCAGTTCCCTAAGGGATGTCATTCTGAGCATAATATGTACAGTTAACTTACGAAACTTCGACTGCCAACATTTTCTAAATCATTTAAATTAGATACTTCAAACTTATAAGCATAAATTTGCCTCAACAGGAGCTCTCATGAGCATGTTGTCTCGGAAAAAGGAACGATTATGGACAGATGATATGTGCCAGTGATAGGTTCTTTCGGCAAACCAGTATTTGTTTGTGCAATACTGGCATACTGCATAAAATAAACACGGAGCATGCCCAGCTCCGTGCATAAAGACCAAATCCTCAAACAAATTTCATGCAACAAACATTTAACCTTTTCTGACTCAATATCCATCATCCTGAAACCGAGAAATGAACCAAACAAAGCAAAACGTGTAACACACTGCACGACATACACCATGCAAACATACCTAAACAGGCCCCAAAAAGGATCCTACGACGGTACCTGAAATGCAGTATCGAAGTGCTCGCATGGCACGGTCTGGCAATGTGGATAGGCCTTCTTTGCTGCGGACTCGCTGTAAGCTCCTGGGAAGCCCTGAACAGACAGCAAACCAAACTCCCTTTCAGATTTACAACGAAAAGAGCACATACACAAGCAGGGACATTGATGCGCAGTGAACTGAAACAACACACGCGTTTCGTCGAGCACCTGGTAGGCAACCTTGAGCCCCTCCCCGCCTGACTCCATTAGATCCGCACCAGTGAGAGGCCCTAATACCCGGTACAGTACCACGCACGCCATGAAGAAAGCACCAACAGATTAGTTAGTTTATTATATACAGTTATCAGACAAGAAAAGAACGATTAGAGATCGGGCTAAAAAAGCGTCGCCGGTTGACTTACGAGGCAACTCATGTGGATCGGTGTAAGTGGGTAGAGGGCTGTCCGCGACAGGCATAGCAGAGGCCCGGAGGCGGTTGAGGTCGGCGGACCCTACGCCGTCCGCCGCGGGCGCCCCTGGCCGCGAGGCAGAAAGGAGGGGGGCTGAGTTGGTGTTGGTTGCGCTGGTACGTTTAACGGGGCAGCATTGTAACGGGGAGGAGGACAACGAAGAGAAAGCGGCGGCGGCAGAGCATGTTCGGGCCGCGAGGAAGGGGAGCCGCGGGGCAGTCATGGAGGCCATAGCCACCGCGCTGGTTAAGGAGGAAGGAGGGGGTGGGGTTTCTAATTTTAAGTTACGTGTTTTCTTTTTCATTTAGTTTTTTTCTTTATTTTTCCGAAAAGATGTCTATTACAAAGATTCTTAGAAAACACCTCAAACATAATAAGAATTACATCGAGGTCCATGGACCACCAAACGACCATTGCAGCCACCAGAACAAGTCGCTGACGCGCCGCTATCGTCGCTCCCATACTGGAGCCGGCCTGACCTTGTCGATAAAAACTGAAAAGTCTTCGTGCACGTGCCCCTAAGGACCAGCGTCCCAGAGCCGCAGTCATCGTGTTGAATCTTTGAATCGATCTGAAGAATTTAACACCAAATATCACCGCTGCGTATGCACGACGAGAAACCTTAACCTCGCCGCCCCAAGGAGCTGGCAGGAATCTACGCAGGAGCTCCATCTAGTCCATCCCAGCGGACGAACTTGAGGAGGATCGGAGCCCGGAAGACTGACTCGAAGAAGAAGCGCCGCCATCCGTCCAAACGTCGCCTCTTCGAGAACTAAAATCCTACCTATCTACTAGCCGCAGACGAGGCACTAGAAATCCCCTCCCCGCCACCGGCAATCGGAGCGGCAGGCGGAGGGGAGGCAAATCCACGGGCTCGCCGACGGAGATCGAGGGGAGGAAAGCTTTCCCTAGTCGCATTTTTACATATGCACATACACTCACCCCTATGAACGCATGGACATCCTACCCTTATGAGCACCTCCAAGATAGTAAGCCGGCACATCATCTTGAGATTAATGAAGTCCCCACACACGCATTCCAAGTCAACGTGAATGTCTCTTCCACTGAACGCATGTCGCCAGATGGACTGAAATAAATCCAGAAAAATATGATCAATGTCAAGTCTAGAACTTGAACCAACCTAGGTTGGTACCATCACAAGGAACCAAACCATCTGAGCATAGCTCAATTCGCTTATTGTATATGTTGGGTATCATGTGTGTGTTTGTGTGTTTTTTTCTTTATGTTTCTAGGTGTGTACCTGCGTATTTAATAATACTATTATTGCTTATGAATGTCTCCACTTCATGAACCGCAATAAGGCAGTTAAGCATCACTATTGTGCACTCAAGATCAACATGATGAAGGCCTATGACAGGGTTGAGTGAGATTACTTGAGAGCTATCATGATGAAGTTGAGATTTTCTCATAAGTGGGTGGAAATTGTCATGAACATGGTTAGCTCTATTACATATGCACTTCTTTTCAATGGCAAGAATCTTGAAGAGTTCAGACCAAGCAGAGAACTTCGACAAGGGGATCCTATTTTCCCTTACCCATATTTGTTGGTAGCATAGGGCATTTCGTGCCTCCTAAATAATTTAGACAAGTCATCTCAAATTGTTATGATCCAAGTGGAGCCTTTGTCTCCGCCTGTTAACTATCTTTTTGTTTGCAGATGATAGCCTTTTGTTCCTCAAAGCTAATGGTGCCGAGGCAACTAAGGTGTCAAACCCGCTGGAGACATACTACAATGCTTGAGGGCAGAGGATAAATCAGATTAAATCATTTATCTTTTTTTAGTAAAGGGTGCCCGGCTATCATCATACAAGAGATTACGGACTTACTACAAGTTCCCAATGAATCATTGAATGACAAGTACCTAGGTACGCCCTCTGACTTAGGTACTTCAAAATATGGGGGCTTTAGATAACTGAAGGACATATTGTGGAGCAAGGTAAATGGGTGGATTGAGAAAACAATATCATTAGTAGGAAGAGAAGTGTTGGTCAATTTTGTTGCACAAGTGGTCCCAATGTATTCCATGTCTTGTTTTAAGTTCCCTAGGGGCGTGTGTGAGCACCTTAATAAGATTATTCAACAGTCTTGGTGGGGCAGCAAAAATGGCAAGCGCAAGCCGAGCTGAGTTCCATGGGAGGTAATGACCCAACCAAAATTTATGGGTGGCCTTTGTTTTTTAGATTTTGAGCTATTCAATCTTGCTTTACTGGCAAGACATTCATGGCGCATTTTACACACTCCTGATTCCCTTGGTGCAAGAATGCTTAAGGCTATTTATTTCAAACATTCCTCAATTACAACTGTTGAGTTGGATTCTCGACCCTCTCGCTGAGCACGAACACCCTGAAGGCCTCAACCTGGACTCGGGGTCCTACAACGGCAACCGTCCCTACTACATGTCCTACGGCGGCCTAGAAGCCTATGAGCACATGGGATGATTATTCTGCGATGTCGATGCTACTTCTTGAGCTTGCGTTGGTTTTTCCCTTGAAGAGGAAAGGGTGATGCAGCAAAGTAGAGATAAGTATTTCCCTCAGTTAGAGCACCAAGGTATCATCTAGTAGGAGACAATGCACAAATCACCAATACCTGCACAAACAATCAAACAACTTGCACCCAACGCGATAAAGGGGTTGTCAATCCCTTCACGGTTACTTGCAAAAGTGAGATCTGATAAAGATAGATGAAACTAAACAAAAGATAAAGTAAATATATTTGGTATTTTTGGTTTATAGATTGGAAAGTAAAAGAATTGCAAAATAGTAGATCGGAAACTTATATGATGCAAAATAGTAGATCGGAAACTTATATGATGGAAAATAGACCCGGGGGGCATAGGTTTCACTAGAGGCTTCTCTCAAGATAGCAAATAACACGGTGGGTGAACAAATTACTGTCGAGTGCTACCTCTTGAGCACTGCGTTGGTTTTCCCTTGAAGAGGAAAGGGTGATGCAGTAAAGCAGCGTAAGTATTTCCCTCGGTTTTTGAGAACCAAGGTATCAATCCAGTAGGAGGCCACGCACGAGTCCCTCGCACCTACACAAACAAATAAAATCCTCACAACCAACGCAATAAAGGGGTTGTCAATCCCTTCACGGTCACTTACGAAAGTGAGATCTGATAGATATGATAAGATAATATTTTTGGTATTTTTATGATAAAGACTAAAAGTAAAGAAAGCAAAATAAACGGCGTCAGAAATAGCTTGTTGTCGGGAGATTAATATGATGGAAAATAGACCCGGGGGCCATAGGTTTCACTAGTGGCTTCTCTCGAGAGCATAAGCATTACGGTGGATAAACAAATTATTGTTGAGCAATTGACAGAATTGAGCATAGTTATGAGAATATCTAGGTATGATCATGTATATAGGCATCACGTCCGCGACAAGTAGACCGACTCCTGCCTGCATTTATCTACTACTATTACTCCACACATCGACCGCTATCCAGCATGCATCTAGAGTATTAAGTTCAAAAGAACAGAGTAATGCTTTAAGTATGATGACATGATGTAGAGGGATAAACTCATGCAATATGATATAAACCCCATCTTGTTATCCTCGATGGCAACAATACAATACGTGCCTTGCTGCCCCTACTGTCACTGGGAAAGGACACCGCAAGATTGAACCCAAAGCTAAGCACTTCCCCCATTGCAAGAAAGATCAATCTAGTACGCCAAACCAAACTGATAATTCGAAGAGACTTGCAAAGATAACCAATCATACATAAAAGAATTCAGAGAAGATTCAAATATTGTTCATAGATAAACTTGATCATAAACCCACAATTCATCGGTCTCAACAAACACACCGCAAAAGAAGATTACATCGAATAGATCTCCACGAGAATCGTGGAGAACTTTGTATTGAGATCCAAAGAGAGAGAAGAAGCCATCTAGCTAATAACTATGGACCCGAAGGTCTGAGGTAAACTACTCACACATCATCGAAGAGGCTATGGTGTTGATGTAGAAGCCCTCCGTGATCAATGCCCCCTCCGACGGAGCTCCAGAAAAGGCCCCAAGATGGGATCTCACGGGTACAGAAAGTTGCGGCGGTGGAATTAGGTTTTTGGCTCCGTATCTGGTAGTTTGGGGGTACGTAGGTATATATAGGAGGAAGAAGTACGTCGGTGGAGCAACATGGGCCCCACGAGGGTGGAGGGCGCGCCCCTACCTCGTGCCCTCCTGGTTGCTTTCTTGACGTAGGGTCCAAGTCCTCTGGATCACGTTCGTTCCAAAAATCACGTTCCCGAAGGTTTCATTCCGTTTGGACTCCGTTTGATATTCTTTTTCTGCAAAACTCTGAAATAGGCAAAAAACAGCAATTCTGGGTTGGGCCTCCGGTTAATAGGTTAGTCCCAAAATAATATAGAAGTGTATAATAAAGCCCATTAAACATCCAAAACAGAATATAATATAGCATGGAACAATAAAAAATTATAGATACGTTGGAGACGTATCATCGAGCAATTGATAGAAAAGCGCAAAGTTATGACGATATATAAGGCACTGATTATGAAATATAGGCATCACGTCTGTGTCAAGTAGACCGAAATGATTCTGCATCTACTACTTTTACTCCACACATCGACCGACTCCTGCGTGCATCTAGAGTATTAAGTTCATGAAGAACAGAGTAACACATTAAGTAAGATGACATGATGTAGAGGAATAAACTCAAGCAATATGATGTAAACGGTATACCCCATCTTTTTATCCTCGATGGAAACAATACAATACGTTCTTGCTGCCCCTACTGTCACTGGGAAAGGACACCGCAAGATTGAACCCAAAGCTAAGCACTTCTCCCATTGCAAGAAAAACCAATCTAGTTGGCCAAACCAAACCGATAGTTCGAAGAGAATTACAAAGATATCAAATCATGCATATAAGAACTCAGAGAAGATTCAAATAATATAAATAGATAAGCTGATCATAAATCCACAATTCATCGGATCTCGACAAACACACCGCAAAAGAAGATTACATCGGATAGATCTTCAAGAACATCAAGGAGAACATGGTATTGAGAATCAAAGAGAGAGAAGAAGCCATCTAGCTACTCGCTATGGACCCGTAGGTTGAGGTAAACTACTCACGCTTCATCGGAAGGGCAATAGAGTTGATGTAGAAGCCCTCTGTGATTGAATGCCCCTCCTGCAGGATGCCGGAAAAGGCCCCTAGATGGGATCTCATGGGAACAGAAGGTTGCGGTGGTGGAAAAGTGTTTTCGTGGATACTTCTGGTGGTTTGGGAATATATGTGAATATATAGGAGGAAGACCTAGGTCAGGGGTCACCGAGGGGCCCACAAGGTAGGGGGCGCGCCCTTCACCCTTGTGGCCGCCTTGTGGTTCTTCTGACTTGCACTCCAAGTCTCATGGGTGTCTTCTGGTCCAAGAAAAATCATCGCGAAGGTTTTATTCCGTTTGGACTCTGTTTGGTATTCCTTTTCTGCGAAACTCAAAAACAAGGAAAAAAACAGAAACAGGCACTGGGCTCTAGGTTAATAGGTTAGTCCCCAAAATAATATAAATAGCATATTAATGCATATAAAACATCCAAAAACAGATAATATAATAGCAAGGAACAATAAAAAATTATAGATACGTTGGAGACGTATCAAGCATCCCCAAGCTTAATTCCTGCTCATCCTCGAGTAGGTAAATGATAAAAACAGAATTTTTGATGTGGAATGCTACCTAACATATTTATCCATGTAATTTTTATTTATTGTGGCATGAATGTTCAGATCCATAAGATTCAAAACAAAAGTTTAATATTGACATAAAAACAATAATACTTCAAGCATACTAACAAGGCAATTATGTCTTCTCAAAATAACATGGCCAAAGAAAGCTTATCCCTACAAAATCATATAGTCTGGCTATGCTCCATCTTCATCACCCAAAATATTCAAATCATGCACAACCCCGATGACAAACCAAGCAATTGTTTCATACTTTTGATGTTCTCAAACCTTTTGAACTTTCACGCAATACATGAGCGTGAGCCATGGACATAGCACTATAGGTGGAATAGAACATGGTGGTTGTGGAGAAGACAAAAAGAAGGAAATAGTCTCACATCAACTAGGCGTATCAACTGGCTATGGAGATGCTTGTCAATAGATATCAATGTGAGCGAGTAGGGATTGCCATGCAACGGATGCTCTAGAGCTATAAGTTTATGAAAGCTCAAACAAAAAGAAACTAAGTGGGTGTGCATCCAACTTGCTTGCTCACGAAGACCTCGGGCATTTAAGGAAGCCCATCATTGGAATATACAAGAAAAGTTCTATAATGAAATTTCCCACTAGTATGTGAAAGTGACAAAATGAGAGACTCTCTATCATGAAGATCACGGTGCTACTTTGAAGCACAAGTGTGGTAAAAGGATAGTAACATTGTCCCTTCTCTCTTTTTCTCTCATTTTTTTTATTTTTGGGCCTTTTTCTCTTCTTTTTTTCATGGCCTCCTTTTTTTTAGTCCGGAGTCTCATCCCGACTTGTGGGGGAATCATAGTCTCCATCATCCTTTCCTCACTTGGGACAATGCTCTAATAATGATGATCATCACACTTTTATTTACTTACAACTCATGAATTACAACTCGATACTTAGAACAAGATATGACTCTATGTGAATGCCTCCGGCGGTGTACCGGGATATGCAATGAATCAAGAGCGACATGTATGAAAGAATTATGAACGGTGGCTTTGCCACAAATACGATGTCAACTACATGATCATGCAAAGCAATATGACAATGATGGAGCGTGTCATGATAAACGAAACGGTGGAAAGTTGCATGGCAATATATCTCGGAATGGCTATAGAAATGCCATAATAGGTAGGTATGGTGGCTGTTTTGAGGAAGGTATAAGGAGGTTTATGTGTGATAGAGCGTATCATATCACGGGGTTTGGATGCACCGGCGAAGTTTGCACCAATTCTCAAGGTGAGAAAGGGCAATGCACGGTACCGAAGAGGCTATAAAATTGAGGAAAGGTAAGTGTGCGTATAATCCATGGACTCACATTAGTCATAAAGAACTCATATACTTATTGCAAAAATTTATTAGCCCTCAAAGCAAAGTACTACTACGCATGCTCCTAGGGGAAGGGTTGGTAGGAGTTAACCATCGCGCGATCCCGACCGCCACACAAAGGATGACAATCAATAAATACCTCATGCTCCGACTTCGTTACATAACGGTTCACCATACGTGCATGCTACGGGAATCACAAACTCCAACACAAGTATTTCTCAATTTCACAATTACTCAACTAGCACAACTATGATATTACCACCTTTATATCTCAAAACAATTATCAAGCATCAAATTTCTCATGATATTATAATTAAAGCAAATTGCCATGCTGTTTTAAGACTCTCAATATAATTTAAGTGAAGCATGAGAGATCAATAGTTTCTATAAAACAAATCCACCGTCGTGCTCTAAAAGATATAATTGAAGCACTAGAGCAAAAACTATATAGTTCAAAAAATATAAGTGAAGCACATAGAGTATTCTAATAAATTCCGATTTATGTGTGTCTCTCTCAAAAGGTGTGTACAGCAAGGATGATTGTGGTAAACTAAAAAGCAAAGACTCAAATCATACAAGACGCTCCAAGCAAAACACATATCATGTGGTGAATAAAAATATAGCTCCAAGTAAAGTTACCGATGGAAGTAGACGAAAGAGGGGATGCCTTCTGGGGCATCCCCAAGCTTTGGCTTTTTGGTGTCCTTAGATTATCTTGGGGTGCCATGGGCATCTCCAAGCTTAGGATTTTTCCACTCCTTGTTCCATAATCCATCAAATCTTTTACCCAAAACTTGAAAACTTCACAACACAAAACTTAGCAGAAAATCTCGTGAGCTCCGTTAGTGAAAGAAAACAAAACACCACTTCAAGATACTGTATTGAACTCATTCTTTATTTATATTGGTGTTAAACCTACTGTATTCCAACTTCTCTATGGTTTATAAACTCTTTTACTAGCCATAGATTCATCAAAATAAGCAAACAACACACGAAAAACAGAATCTGTCAAAAATAGAACAGTCTGTAGTAATCTGTAGCTAACGCAAACTTCTGGAACTCAGAAAAATCTACCAAAATAGGACGACCTAGACAATTTGTTTATTGATCTACTGAAATTGGAATCAGTATTTTATCACGTTCTGGTGATTTTTAACAATTGTTTTCGTGAACAGATAGTTTCTGGAATTTTCAGCAAGATCAAATAACTATCATCCAAGAAGATCCTATAGGTTTAACTTGGCACAAACACTAATTAAAACATAAAAACAAATCTAACCAGAGGTTAGATCAAATATTTATTCCTAAACAGAAGCAAAAAAAAATTGGGTTGCCTCCCAACAAGCGCTATCGTTTAACGCCCCTAGCTAAGCATAAAAGCAAGGATAGATCTAGGTATTGCCATCTTTGGTAGGCAATTTCTTAATGGAGTTATGCTCGGTGATCCTTTGATATAAAGCATCCAACCGCTTATTGCAAAGTGTAATCAGATTATCCATGCGGTTGATATTCCCACCAATACTTTTAAGAGGTTCAACAATTTTTTGCAATTCACATAATTTCTCTAGAATTTGAGTTCCTTCTTGGATAAGGGATGATCCTTTTTGTAGGGGGAGTACTCCCACTATCCCCTCTATAATTTCATAAGCGAAGCCAGGATCAATATCAATAAAACTACCTTTGGCGGAAAAATCGAGGAGTTGTCTATGGGACAAGGTTAGCCCAACATAAAAATTGCGAAGCAAAATTTTGAAATCTCCCTCTATATTGCAACTACGATAAGATTCTAGCATCCTAAACCAAGCATCTTTTAAATTTTCCCCTTGTCTTTGCTTGAAGTGGAGGACTTCAAAGTCGGGAAACGAAGGGATGAAGACTGAGCTGGCCATGGCAACGAGCACACAAGAGGCAAGCGAAAAAAAGGCGAACGGAAAAGAGAGGGCGAAGAAAACGGCAAGGGTGAAGTGGGGGAGAGGAAAACGAGAGGCAAATGGCAAATAATGTAATGCGAGGGATAAGGGTTTGTGATGGGTACTTGGTATGTTGACTTTTGCGTAGACTCCCTGGCAACGGCGCCAGAAATCCTTCTTGCTACCTCTTGAGCACTGCATTGGTTTTCCCTTGAAGAGGAAAGGGTGATGCAGTAAAGTAGTGTAAGTATTTCCCTCAGTCTTTGAGAACCAAGGTATCAATCCAGTAGGAGACCACGCTCGAGTCCCACACACCTACACAAACAAATAAGAACCTCGCAACCAACGCGATAAAGGGGTTGTCAATCCCTTCACGGTCACTTACGAGAGTGAGATCTGATAGATATGATAAGATATATTTTTGGTATTTTTATGATAAAGAGTAAATAAAGATGCAAAGTAAAATAAACGGCAATAGAAATAGCTAAGTATTGGAAGATTAATATGATGGAAAATAGACCCGGGGGCCATAGGTTTCACTAGTGGCTTCTCTCAAGAGCATAAGTATTACGGTGGGTGAACAAATTACTGTCGAGCAACTGATAGAATTGAGCATAGTTATGAGAATATCTAGGTATGATCATGTATATAGGCATCACGTCTGTGACAAGTAGACCAAAACGATTCTGCATCTACTACTACTACTCCACACATCGACCGCTATCCAGCATGCATCTAGAGTATTAAGTTCAAAAGAACAGAGTAATGCTTTAAGTATGATGACATGATGTAGAGGGATAAAATCATGCAATATGATATAAACCCCATCTTGTTATCCTCGATGGCAACAATACAATACGTGCCTTGCTGCCCCTACTGTCACTGGGAAAGGACACCGCAAGATTGAACCCAAAGCTAAGCACTTCTCCCATTGCAAGAAAGATCAATCTAGTAGGCCAAACCAAACTGATAATTCGAAGAGACTTGCAAAGATAACCAATCATACGTAAAAGAATTCAGAGGAGATTCAAATATTGTTCATAGATAAACTTGATCATAAACCCACAATTCATCGGTCTCGACAAACACACCACAAAAGAAGATTACATCGAATAGATCTCCACGAGAATCTTGGAGAACTTTGTATTGAGATCCAAAGAGAGAGAAGAAGCCATCTAGCTAATAACTATGGACCCAAAGGTCTGAGGTAAACTACTCACACATCATCGGAGAGGCTATGGTGTTGATGTAGAAGCCCTCCGTGATCAATGCCCCATCCGGCGGAGCGCCGGAAAAGGCCCCAAGATGGGATCTCACGGGTACAGAAGGTTGCGGCGGTGGAATTAGGTTTTCGTGGATGCCCCTGATGGTTTGGGGGTACGTAGGTATATATAGGAGGAAGAAGTACGTTGGTGGAGCAACGTGGGCCCCACGAGGGTGGAGGGCGTGCCCCTGCCTCGTGCTCTCCTCGTTGATTTCTTTACGTGGACTCCAAGTCCTCTGGATCATGTTTGTTCCGAAAATCATGTTCCTGAAGGTTTCATTCCGTTTGGACTCCGTTTGATATTCTTTTTCTGCGAAACTCTGAAATAGGCAAAAAAACAGCAATTTGGGCTGGGCCTCCGGTTAATAGGTTAGTCCCAAAAGTAATATAAAAGTGTATAATAATGCCCATTAAACATCCAAAACAGAATATAATATAGCATGGAACAATCAAAATTTATAGATACGTTGGAGATGTATCAAGCTTTTCACATATTGTTCTTCGCTTATTTACTTTTTCGTTGCTACTGTTACAATCACTACAAAACCCAAAAATATGACTTTTGCTACCATTACCGTTACTTCCATATTACTTTGCTACTAAATACTTTGCTGCAGATACTAAGTTATCCAGGTGTGGTTGAATTGATAACTCAACTGCTAATACTTGAGAATATTCTTTGGCTCCCCTTGTGTCGAATCAATAAATTTGGGTTGAATACTCTATCCCCGAAAACTGTTGTGATCCCCTATACTTGTGGGTTATCAATGTGGATAATGATATTGTTAAATTGAAGCTATTTCCGTTCTCACTTCGAGATCGTGCTAAAACTTGGTTTTCATCTTTGCCTAAAAATAGTATTGATTCATGGAATAAGTGTAAAGATGCTTTTATTTCCAAGTATTTTCCTCCCGCTAAGATCATCTCCCTTGGGAACGATATTATGAATTTTAAGAAACTTGATCATGAACATGTTGCACAATCTTGGGAGAGGATGAAATTGATGATACGAAATTGCCCTACTCATGTTTTGAATTTGTGGATGATTATACAAAATTTCTATGCCGGATTGAATTTTGCATCTAGAAATCTTTTAGATTCGGCCGCAGGAGGTACTTTAATGGAAATTACTTTAGGAGAAGCTACTAAACTCCTAGATAAAATTATGGTTAATTATTCTCAATGGCACACCGAAAGATCTTCCACTAGTAAAAAAGTGCATGTGATTGAAGAGATTAATGTTTTGAGTGGAAAGATGGATGAGCTTATGAAATTATTTGCTAGCAAGCGTTCTTCTATTGATCCAAATGATATGCCTTTGTCTACTTTGATTGAAAATAATAATGAATCTATGGATGTGAATTTTGTTGGTAGGAACAATTTTGGTAATAATGCGTACAGAGGTAATTTTAATCCTAGGTCGCCTAGTAATTCCTCTAATAATTATGGTAATTACTACAAAAGTTCTTATGGAAATTATAATAATATGCACTCTGATTTTGAGAATAGTGTTAAATAAATTATGAGTTCGCAAAAGAATTTCTGCTTTGATTGAAGAAAAGTTGCTTAAGATTGATGATTTGGCTAGGAACGTGGATAGAATTTCTCTTGATGTTGATTCTTTGAAACTTAGATCTATTCCGCCCAAGCATGATATCAATGAATCTCTAAAGGCTATGAGAATCTCCATTGATGAGTGCAAAGAAAGAACCGCTAAGATGCGTGCTAAGCGAGATTGGTTTGTAAAAGCGTGTTCTAGTTTCCGTGAAAATAATGATGAAGATCTTAAAGTGATTTATGTGACTCCTATTGAATCATTGTTTTCCAATATAAATCTTGATAAAGATGGGACTGGATATGAGTCAACTTTAGTTAAGAGGCGTCCTAATGATTCGAAGTTTTTAGATCTTGATGCAAAAATTGATAAAAGTGGGATTGGAGAGGTCAAAACTTTAAGTAGCAATGAACCCACTCTTTTGGATTTCAAGGAATTTAATTATGATAATTGTTCTTTAATAGATTGTATTTCCTTGTTGCAATCCATGTTGAATTCTCCTCATGCTTATAATCAAAACGAAGCTTTTACTAAACATATCGTCGATGCTATGATGCAATCTTTTGAAGAAAAGCTTGAATTGGAAGTTTCTATCCCTAGATAACTTTATGATGAGTGGGAACCTACTATTAAGATTAATATTAAAGATTATGGGTGCCATTCTTTGTGTGATTTGGGTGCTAGCGTTTCCACGATTCCAAAAACTTTATGTGATGTGCTAGGTTTCCATGAATTTGATGATTGTTCTTTAAATTTGCATCTTGCGGGTTCCACTATTAAGAAACCTATGGGAAGGATTAATGATGTTCTTATTGTTGCAAATAGGAATTATGTGCCCGTAGATTTGATACGTCTCCAACGCATCTATAATTTTTGATTGTTCCATGCTGTTATATTATCATTCTTGGATGTTTTATAATCATTTTATAGTCATTTTATATCATTTTTTGTACTAACCTATTGACACAGTGCCAAGTGCCAGTTGCTGTTTTCTGCATGTTTTTACATCGCAGGAAATCAATATCAAACGGACTCCAAACACCGCGAAACTTTTTGTGGATTTTTTATGGACCAGAAGACATCCAGTGGGCCAGAGAAGCACCTGGGGGGGTGCCTTGAGGGGGGCACAACCCACCAGGGCGCACCTGGGGGCCCAGGCGCACCCAGGTGGGTTGTGCCCACCTCGGTGGCCTCCCGCACCCCCTCTTTGCCCTATAAATTCCCAAATATTCCAAAAACCCTCGGGGTAAACCTAGATCAGAAGTTCCGCCGCCGCAGGCCTCTGTAGCCACCAAAAACCAATCTAGACCCCGTTCCGGCACCCTGCCGGAGGGGGAAATCATCACCAGTGGCCATCTTCATCATCCCGGTGGCCACTATGATGAGGAGGGAGTAGTCCACCCTCGGGGCTGAGGGTTTGTACAAGTAGCTATGTGTTTAATCTCTCTCTCTCTCTATGTTCTTGATGGCACGATCTTGATGTATTGGGGGCTTTGTTAATATACTTGGATCATATGGTGTTTTCCCCTCTCTATCTTGTTATGATGAATTGAGTTTTACCTTTGAGATTTCGTTTTATCGGATTGAATACTTTTATGGATTTGAGAGCACTTGATATATGTCTTGCATATGAATACCCTGGCGACAATGGGGTATTATATTGATTCACTTGATATGTGTTTTGGCACTCAACTCGCGTATTCCCGAGGTGAAATTGGGGTAATCTATGCATAGGGGTTGATGCACGTTCTCATCTTTGTTTCTACGGTAGAAATCTTGGGGCACTCTTTGAGGTTCTTTGTGTTGGATTGAGTATTATGAATCTCAATTTGCTTTGGTGTTATTTTAGTACGAACTCTTGATAGATCGATCGGAAAGAATAACGGATACGTCTCCATCGTATCTACAATTTTCGATTGTTCCATGCCAATATTCTACAACTTTTACATACTTTTGGCAACTTTTTACACTATTTTTGGGACTAACATATTGATCCAGTGCCCATTGCCAGTTCCTGTTTGTTGCATGTTTTTGGTTTCACGGAAAATCCATATCGAACGGAGTCCAAACGCGATAAAAACTTACAGAGATTTTTTTTTGAATATATGTGATTTTTGGGAAAAAGAATCAACGCGAGACGATGCTCGAGGGGCCCACAAGGACAGAGGGTGCGCCCCTGGTCCTTGTGGCCGCCCCTTAAGGCAGTTGGTGCACTTCTTCTGGTGCAAGAAAGCTAATATCTGGATAAAAATCGTGTTAAAATTTCAGCCCAATCGGAGTTACGGATCTCCGGGAATTTAAGAAACGGTGAAAGGGCAGAATCTGGGAGCGCAGAAACAAAAGGAAACACAGAGAGAGAGAGAGATCCATTCTCGGAGGGGCTCCCGCCCCTCTGCCGCTATGGAAGCCAAGGACCAGAGGGGAAACCCTTCTCCCATTTAAGGGGAAGGTCAAGGAAGAAGAAGAAGAAGGGGGGCTCTCTCCCCCTCTCTCCCGGTGGCGCCGGAACGCCGTCGGGGCCATCATCGCGACAACAATCTACACCAACAACTTCGCTGCCATTATCACCAACTCTCTCCTCCTCTATGCAGTGGTGTAACACCTCTTCTCCCCGTTGTAATCTCCACTTAAACATGGTGCTCAACGCTATATATTATTTCCGAATGATGTATGGCTATCCTATGATGTTTGAGTAGATCTGTTTTGTCCTATGGGTTCATTAATGATCGTGATTGGTTTGAGTTGAATGTTTTATTATTGGTGTTGTCCTATGGTGCTTGATACGTCTCCAACGTATCTATAATTTTTGATTGTTCATGCTGTTATATTATCAATCTTGGATGTTTCATAATCATTTTATTGTCATTTTATATCATTTTTTGGTACTAACCTATTGACATAGTGCCAAGTGCCAGTTGTTGTTTTCTGCATGTTTTTTACATCGCAGGAAATCAATATCAGACGGAGTCCAAATGCAACGAAACTCCACGGAGATTTTTTATGGACCAGAAGACACGTAATGGGCCCTGGCTACACCTGGGGTGCTCCAAGGAGAGCACAACCCATCAGGGTGCGCCAGGAGGCCCAGGCGCACCTTGGTGGGTTGTGCCCACCTCGGGTGCCCCCCGGACCGCCTCTTTGCTCTATAAATACCCCAATATTTCCATAACCCTAGGGGGGTCGACGAAATATTCATCCAGCTGCCGCAGAGTCTAGAACCACCAGATCCAATCTAGACACCATCTCGGATGGGGTTCACCACCTCCATTGGTGCCTCTCCGATGATGCGTGAGTAGTTCTTTGTAGACCTTCGGGTCCGTAGTTAGTAGCTAGATGGCTTCCTCTCTCTCGCTGAATTCTCAATACAATGGTCTCTTGGAGATCCATATGATGTAACTCTTTTGCGGTGTGTTTGTTGGGATCGATGAACTTTGAGTTTATGATCAGATCTATCTTTTTATATCCATGAAAGTTATTTGAATTTCTTTGATCTCTTATATGCATGATATCTTATAGCCTCGTATTTCTTCTCTGATATTTGGGTTTTGTTTGGCCAACTTGATCTATTTATCTTGCAATGGGAAGAGGTGCTTTGTAGTGGGTTCGATCTTACGGTGCTTGATCCCAGTTACAAAAGGGGAACCGACATGTATGTATCGTTGCTACTAAGGATAAAACGATGGGGTCTATCTCTACATAGATAGATCTTGTATACATCATGTCATCATTCTTATTGCATTACTCCGCTTCTCCATGAACTTAATACACTAGATGCATGCTGGATAGCGGTCGATGTGTGGAGTAATAGTAGTAGATGCAGGCAGGAGCCGGTCTACTAATCTTGGACGTGATGCCTATGTAATGATCATTGCCTCGATATCGTCATGATTACTTGAAGTTCTATGAATTGCCCAACAGTAATTTGTTCACCCACCGTTTGCTATTTTTCTTGAGAGAAGCCACTAGTGAAATCTACGGCCCCCGGGTCTCTTTCTCACATATTTGCCTTTGCGATCTACTTTTCCTTTGCATTTATTTTCAGATATATTAAACCAAAAATACAAAAATAGCTTGCTGCATTTTATTCTTATTTTTTTTAGCGTTCGATCAATCAATCTACTACAATTTTATCTCACGTCCGTTTGCCTATCTTGAGGCGCCGTACCCGGAAGGGATTGACAACCCCTTTAACACGTCGGGTTGCGAGGATTTGTTATCTGTGTGCAGGGGATGTTTATGTTGTGTTGCTTGGTTCTCCTACTGGTTCGATAACCTTGGTTTCATATCTGAGGGAAATACCTACCGCCGCTGTGTTGCATCATCCCTTCCTCTTTGGGGAAATACCGACGTAGCTTCAAGCGACATCAAAAGGAATTTGTAGCGCCGTTTCCGGGGAGGATCTTGAACATTACCAGGTTCCTAATCACAAATCTCATCTCCTCGCAATTTACATTATTTTCCATTTGCCTCTCGTTTTTTCTCTCCCCCACTTCACAAAAATTTGCCATTTTATTCGCCCCTTTTTTCCGTTCGCCGTTTTTCTTGTCGGATCTTTTTTCTTGTGCAATCTTGTTTGCCGTTATTATCGTTATGGATAGTTCTTCCTCTATTGCTTGCACTCCCAAGAACGAGGTTCTCAACTTTAAACAAAGGGGAGGATAAAATTTAAAGGATGCTTGGTATAGAATTTGCAATGCTCATAATAGATCTATCCGTAAGCAATATACAGTTGTTCTTCTTCGTTGTTTTTATGTTGGCATCACCACTTGGTATAGATTCGTCCTTGATACGATTACCGGGGGAAATTTCTTGATGTGTCCTTCTCTTGATGCTTGTAATGCCATGGGAAATTTAGTGGGCTCACCACCTCTCATGATTAATGAAACAACTTTGACTCTTGAGCATGTTATGGAAAGACTAGATGCTATTGAAAAGAAAATGCTCATCGAAGATCATATGGAAATTACAGATAAAAAGATGCATAATTTTGACACAAAGATTGGGTTAAGAGCGGGAGAAAATTTTAAGTTGTTAAAAGAAAAGGGTTCCGTAATCCATGAAAGAATAGAAGAAAGCCCGTCTCGGATTGATAAACTAGAAGAAATCTTTAGTAATCTAAGAACGGCTTTTGCTTCCGCTAAAATTATCGAAAAAACTCCCGTAAAGAGTGGCAAAGTTACTCAAGTTACCAAGAACAAGGGTGCAACTTCTAGTAATAGTAATAAAGAAGTTCTCAAGATGATTAGTATTCACCCGGATTTTGTTGAAGTGACAAGGGATCCTTTTTGCAAGAATGAAATCTTTAATTTATTCCTAGGAGTATTTTTATTGAAGATCTTTATGCTAAATCTTTGAAGGATCCTAAGTGTTTTATTGAAGAGTTGGACAAGGATGACAAAACTTAGATCCTTGCTTTATGCCTAGCTAAGGGCGTAAAACTATAGCGCTTGTTGGGAGGCAACCCAATGAATAAAATTTATTTTTGCTTTTTCTTTCTATTCTTGAGTGTTTGCACAATTATGCTACTGTTACGATTGTGTTTTTTGTGTTTTAATTAGTGTTTGTGCCAAGTAGAACCGATATGATCTTCTTGGATGATAGTTGTTTGATCTTGCTAAAAAACAGAAACTTTTGCGCTCACAAAAACAATTCTTATTTTTTACCAGAGCGTGATAAAATGCCAGTTATTTTTGCAGAAGATTAATATACAAATTACCCAGGTCGTCCTTTTTTCAGAATTTTTGGAGTTCCAGAAGTATTCGAACAAATCAGATTGCTACAGACTGTTTTGTTTTGACAAATTCTGTTTTCTTTGCGTTGTGTGCTTGTTTTGATGGCTCTATGGTTTTCTTTGATGATTTTTTGCCATAGAAAAGTTGGAATACAGTAGATATAATGCAAAAACAAAATATGAATTGGTTTGGTACAGTACTTATAGTAGTGATTTATTTTTCTTACACTAACAGATAGTGATTTATTTTTCTTACACTAACGGATCTCACGAAGGTTTTGTTGAGTTTTGTGTGATTGAAGTTTTCAAGTTTTAAGTTATCTTACGATGGATGAAGGAATAAGGAGTAGAAGAGCCTAAGCTTGGGGATGCCCCGGCATCCCAAGCTATTATCCAAAAATGAGCAACCAACTAAGCTTGGGGATGCCCCCGAGTGGCATCCCCTCTTTCTTCTAACGTCCATCGGTATTTTACTCGAAGCTATATTTTTATTCGTCACATACTATGTGTTTTGCTTGGAGCATCTTGTATGATATGAGTCTTTGCTTGTTTTATTTTGTGTTTTAAGTCTTGACCCCTTGCTGGACACACTTATTTGGGAGAGCCAAAATTATGTCATGACTTGTCAGAATTGCTCTCGATGCTTCACTTAAATTTTTATGAGCTATGGACTTGCTCTAGTGCTCCACTTATATATATATTTTTGAGCACAGTGTGCTTAGTATTTTTTAAGAAATTCTATCTTTCTTCACTTAAATTAATTTGAGAGAAAAGAAAAAAATTATGCTCATGATCTTCACTTATATTTGTTTGAGCTTATAAAAAGCAACGCATGAAAATTAGTCCCAAAGTGATAAATATCCAAGAAGGATATAATAATAACTTTCATGAAGATCATTGGACAAAATAAATTTCATTCTTAGTAACAGTTTTGAGATATGATGATGTGATATGTGAGTTGTGTTGATGAGTAATTATGCTTTAGTAAGAATATTGGTGCTAAGGTTTGTGATTCCCTATGCAAGCACGAAAGTCAATAATTATGCAATGAAATTATATCCTACTTGTGGTGCATTATTCGGTGTTAATTATGCTTAATGCTCGCTTATGAGATTATCCGTTTCTTGGTTGGTCGCTTCTCAATCTCTTGCTAGCCTTCATTTTGCACTAACTATGATCTCTACTTGTGCATCCAAAAACCTTTAAACCAGTTTTGCCACATGAGTCCACTATATCTACCTATATGTGGTATTCTTTTGCCGTTCTAAGCAAATTTGCATGTGCCATCTCTAATTTTCAAAATAAACTTCTCTTTTGTGTGTTCGTTTCGCTCGCGGAGTAGTGAGGGGTGGCTAATATTTTCCATGCTAGATGTGTTATTCTCACGATGAGTGTTTATTCACTTGTCATTGCACGAGAGTAAGGCAAATGTATTAGGGATGCCCAGTCCCGAAATGAAAAATGAATTTACTTTATGCTGTCAAATAATAAATTCCTTGGAAAGTGTTGGTATGGAAGGCACCCGTGGATACGGTTAGCCATGGAAAGTGAAAGTATGGTTGAAAAAGGAATAAACTTTATTTTTTGTTTGGGAACGGCCTATGATATATCTAGCATGGAAAGTGTTGGGAACTCTAAGTCGTTTTCGTTGGTGGGATGGATACACCTCCCAAAATGCTTTTATCTCTAATTTTTCGCTTTGAGCTGTGGCACCTCTACAAATCCATACTTCCTTCTACGAAGGGCCTTTCTTTTACTTTATGCAATTTTTATTTTGAATTTGAGTCTCCATCTTCTCTTACAAAAGCACCAACTAGGAGGCAATATGATCATACTTGAGTTTTGGGTGTAGCTAATATGCGAGTGTGTTTCATGAATGGATCAATGATTGAGCATGATGGGCTAGGGATAACTTATTTTAGCGTTGATATTTTGAAAGACATGGTTGCTTGTTGATATGCTTGAGTATTTAAATTATCATGTCAAAACTAGACTATTGCTTTGAATCACATAAAAGTCCAAGTGTCCATGGTATAAAGAAAAGAATATGATATGACATGTTAGGCAGCATTCCACATCAAAAATTCTGTTTTTATCACTTACCTACTCGAGGACGAGTAGGAGTTAAGCTTGGGGATGCTGATACATCTCCAACGTATCTATAATTTTTGATTGTTCCATGTTGTTGTATTATCAATCTTGGATGTTTATAATCATTTTATATCATTTTTTGTACTAACCTATTGACATAGTGCCAGTTGCTGTTTTCTGCATTTTTTTACATCGCAGAAAATCAATATCATACGGAGTCCAAATGCAACGAAACTCCACGAAGATTTTTTATGGACCAAAAGACACGTAATGGGCCCTAGCTGTGCCTGGGGGGGGGGGGGTGCTCCGAGGAGAGCACAACCCACCAGGGCGCGCCAAGAGGCCCAGGCGCGCCCTTGTGGGTTGTGCCCACCTCGGGTGCCCCCGGACCGCCTATGTGCTCTATAAAGACCCGAGTATTTCCAAAACCCTAGGGGAGTCGATGAAATATTCATCCAGCCGCTGCAGAGTCCAGAACCACCAGATCCAATCTAGACACCATCTCGGATGGGGTTCACCACCTCCATTGGTGACTCTCCGATGATGTGTGAGTAGTTCTTTGCAGACCTTCGGGTCCGTAGTTTGTAGCTAGATGGCTTCCTCTCTCTCACTGAATTCTCAATACAATGATCCCTTGGAGATCCATATGATGTCACTCTTTTGCGGAGTGTTTGTTGGGATCGATGAACTTTGAGTTTATGATCAGATCTATCTTTTTATATCCATGAAAGTTATTTGAGTTTCTTTGATCTCTTATATGCATGGTCTCTTATAGCCTCGTATTTCTTCGCTGATATTTGGGTTTTGTTTGGCCAACTTGATCTATTTATCTTGCAATGGGAAGAGGTGCTTTTGTAATGGGTTCGGTCTTAAGGTGCTTGGTCCCAGTGACAGAAGGGGAACTGACACGTATGTATCGTTGCTACTAAGGATAAAACGATCGGGTCTATCCCAACATAGATAGATCTTGTCTACATCATGTCATCGTTCTTATTGCATAACTCCGTTTCTCCATGAACTTGATACACTAGATGCATGCTGGATAGCGGTCGATGTGTGGAGTAATATTAGTAGATGCAGGCAGGAGTCGGTCTACTAATCTTGGATGTGATGCCTATGTAATGATCATTGCCTGGATATCATCATGATTATTTGAAGTTCTATCAATTGTCCAACAGTAATTTGTTCACCCACCGTTTGCTATTTTTCTCGAGAGAAGCCACTAGTGAAATCTACGCCCCCCGGATCTCTTTCTCACATATTTGCCTTTGCGATCTACTTTTCCTTTGCATTTATTTTCAGATCTATTAAACCAAAAATACAAAAATAGCTTGCTGCATTTTATTCTTATTTATTTTGTTTAGCGTTCGATCTATCAATCTACTACAATTTTATCTCATGTTCGACTCATGTTCGACAAGTTCAAGGAGTTGACTACGATGAGACTTTCTCACTCGTAGCGATGCTAAGAGTCTGTTGGAATTATATTAGCAGTTACTGCATCATTTATGAAATCTTGCAGATAGGATGTCAAAACATTGTTTCCTCAACGATTTTCT
Organism: Triticum aestivum; assembly: GCF_018294505.1. Lineage (NCBI taxonomy): Eukaryota > Viridiplantae > Streptophyta > Magnoliopsida > Poales > Poaceae > Triticum > Triticum aestivum. The sequence goes on from NC_057805.1 coordinate 344,234,404, forward strand.
TGAGGAAAGGTTGTATGTGATACAACCAGAAGTTTTTGTCAATCCTGAAAGATGCTAACAAGTATGCAAAGCTCCAGCGATCCTTCTAAAGACTCGAGTAAGCATCTCGGAGTTGGAATATACGCTTTGATGAGATGATCAAAGATTTTGGTTTTATACAAAGTTTATGAGAAACTTGTATTTCCAAAGAAGTGAGTGGGAGCACTATAGAATTTCTGATGAGTATATGTTGTTGAAATATTGTTGATCGGAAATGATTTAGAATTTTCGGAAAGCATATAGGGTTGTTTGAAAAGTGTTTTTAATGGAAAACCTGTATTAAGCTACTTGAACATTGAGCATCAAGATCTATAAGGATAGATCAAAGCGCTTAATAGTACTTTCAAATGAATACATACCGTGACAAGATTTTGAAGGAGTTCAAAATAGATCGGCAAAGAAGGAGTTCTTGGCTGTGTTATAAGGTGTGAGTATTGAGTAAGACTCAATACCTGACCACGGCAGAAGAGAGAGAAAGGACGAAGGTCGTCCCCTATGCTTTAGACGTAGGCTCTGCAGTATGCTATGATGTGTACCGCACCTGAAGTGTGCCTTGCCATGAGTCAGTCAAGGGGTACAAGAGTGATCCAGGAATGGATCATAGGACAACGGTCAAGGTTATCCTTAGTAACTAGTGGGCTAAGGAAATTTTCTCGATTATGGAGGTGGTAAAAGAGTTCGTCGTAAAGGGTTACGCCGATGCAAACTTTGACACTAATCTGGATGACTCTGAGTAGTAGAACGGATTCGTATAGTAGAGTAGTTATTTGGAATAGTTCCAAATAGCGCGTGGTAGCTGCATTTGCAAGATGACATAGAGATTTGTAAAGCACACACGGATCTGAAAGGTTCAGACCCGTTGACTAATAACCTCTCTCACAAGCGTGATATGATAAAACACCATGGGTGTTGGATTCATTGCAATCACATAGTGATGTGAACTAGATTATTGACTCTAGTGCAAGTGGGAGACTGTTGGAAATATGCCCTAGAGGCAATAATAAAATGGTTATTATTATATTTCCTTGTTCATGATAATTGTCCATTGTTCATGCTATAATTGTATTGACCGGAAACCGTAATACATGTGTGAATACATAGACCACAACATGTCCCTAGTGAGCCTCTAGTTGACTAGCTCGTTGATTAATAGATGGTTATGGTTTCCTGACCATGGACGTTGGATGTCATTGATAACGGGATCACATCATTAGGAGAATGATGTGATGGACAAGACCCAATCCTAAGCATAGCACAAGATCGTGTAGTTCGTTTGCTAAGAGCTTTTCTAATGTCAAGTATCATTTCCTTAGACCATGAGATTGTGCAACTCCCGGATACCGTAGGAATGCTTTGGGTGTACCAAACGTCACAACGTAACTGGGTGGATATAAAGCTACACTACAGGTATCTCCGAAAGTGTCTGTTGGGTTGGCATGAATCGAGACTGGGATTTGTCACTCCGTATGACGAAGAGGTATCTCTGGGCCCACTCGGTAATGCATCATCATAATGAGCTCAATGTGACTAAGTAGTTAGTCACGGGATCATGCATTATGGAAGGAGGAATGTGACTTGCCGGTAACGAGATTGAACGAGGTATTGGGATACCGACGATCGAATCTCGGGCAAGTAACATACCGATTGACAAAGGGAATTGTATACGGGATTGATTGAATCCCTGACATCGTGGTTCATCCGATGAGATCATCGTGGAACATATGGGAGCCAACATGGGTATCCAGATCCCGCTGTTGGTTATTGGCCGGAGAACGTCTCGGTCATGTCTGCATGGTTCCCGAACCCGTAGGGTCTACACACTTAAGGTTCGATGACGCTAGGGTTATAGGGAATAGATATACGTGGTTACCGAATGTTGTTCGGAGTCCCGGATGAGATCCCGGATGTCACGAGGAGTTTCGGAATGGTCCGGAGGTAAAGAATAATATATAGGAAGTGAGATTTTGGCCACCGGAAGAGTTTCGGGCGTCACCGGTAATGTACCGGGACCACCGGAGGGTTCCGGGGGTCCACCGGGAGGGACCACCAGCCCCGGAGGCTTGCATGGGCCAAGAGTGGGAAGGGACCAGCCCCTGAGTGGGCTGGTGCGCCTCCCACCAGGGCCCAAGGCGTAGCTTGGAGGGGAAAGGGGGAAACCCTAGGCGTAGATGGGCCTAAGGCCCACCCTAGGGCGCGCCCCCCTCTCTCCCCCTCTTGGCCGCCCCCTCCATCCCATCTAGGGCTGCCGCCCCCCTAGGGGTGGGAACCCTAGAGGGGGTGCACCCTCCTCCCCTCCTCCTATAAATAGTGGGGGTTTTGGGGCTATAGAAGACACGAGTCTCCCTCTCTCTTGGCGCAGCCCTACCCCTCTCCCTCCTCGTCTCTCGCAGTGCTTGGCGAAGCCCTGCCGGAGTGCCATGCTCCTCCACCACCACCACGCCGTCGTGCTGCTGCTCGACGGAGTCTTCCCCAACCTCTCCCTCTCCCTTGCTGGATCAAGGCGCGGGAGACGTCACCGGGCTGCACGTGTGTTGAACGCGGAGGCACCGTTGTTCGGTGCTTAGATCGGATTCGGCCGCAATCTGAATTGCTTCGTGTACGACTCCACCGACCGCGTTCTTGCAATGCTTCCGCATCGCGATCTTCAAGGGTATGAAGATGCACTCCCCTCTCTCTCGTTGCTAGTTACTCCATAGATTGATCTTGGTGATGCGTAGAAAATTTTGAATTTCTGCTACGTTCCCCAACAGTGGCATCATGAGCTAGGTCTATGCATAGATTCTATGCACGAGTAGAACACAAAGTAGTTGTGGGCGATGATTTGTTCAATTTGCTTGCCGTTACTAGTCTTATCTTGATTCGGCGGCATTGTGGGATGAAGCGGCCCGGACCGACCTTACACGTACACTTACGTGAGATAGGTTCCACCGACTGACATGCACTTGATGCATAAGGTGGCTAGCGGGTGTCTGTCTCTCCCACTTTAGTTGGATCGGATTCGATGAAAAGGGTCCTTATGAAGGGTAAATACAAATTGGCATATCACCGTTGTGGCTTTTGCGTAGGTAAGAAACGTTCATGCTAGAAACCCATAGCAGCCACGTAAAACATGCAACAAACAATTAGAGGACGTCTAACTTGTTTTTGCAGGGTATGCTATGTGATGTGATATGGCCAAAAGGATGTGATGAATGATATATGTGATGTATGGGATTGATCATGTTCTTGTAATAGGAATCACGACTTGCATGTCGATGAGTATGACAACCGGCAGGAGCCATAGGAGTTGTCTTAATTTATTGTATGACCTGCGTGTCAATGAAAACGCCATGTAATTACTTTATTTTATTGCTAAACGTTAGCCATAGTAGTAGAAGTAATAGTTGGCGAGACAACTTCATGAAGACACGATGATGGAGATCATGGTGTCATGCCGGTGACGAAGGTGATCATGCCACGCCTCGAAGATGGGGATCAAAAGGCGCAAGATGATATTGGCCATATCATGTCACTTTATGATTTGCATGTGACGTTTGTCATGTTTACATCTTATTAGCTTAGAACGACGGTAGCATAAATAAGATGATCCCTCCCTAAAATTTCAAGAATGTGTTCCCCCTAACTGTGCACCATTGCGAAGGATCGTTGTTTCGAAGCACCACGTGATGATCGGGTGTGATAGATTCTAACGTTCGCATACAACGGGTGTAAGCCAGATTTACACATGCGAAACACTTAGGTTGACTTGACAAGCCTAGCATGCACAGACATGGCCTCGGAACACAAGAGACGGAAAGGTCAAACATGAGTCGTATAGCAGATACGATCAACATGAAGATGTTCACCATGATGACTAGTCCGTCTCACGCGATGATCGGACACGGCCTAGTTGACTCGGATCATGTATCACTTAGATGACTAGAGGGATGTCTATCTGAGTGGGAGTTCATTAAATAATTAGATGAACTTAATTATCATGAACATAGTCAAAAGGTCTTTGCAAATTATGTCGTAGCTTATGCTTTAGTTCTACTGTTTAAGATATGTTCCTAGAGAAAATTTAGTTGAAAGTTGATAGTACCAATTATGCGGACTGGGTCCATAAACTGAGGATTGTCCTCATTGCTGCACAGAAGGCTTATGTCCTTAATGCACCGCTCGGTGTGCTGAACCTCGAGCGTCGTTTGTAGATGTTGCGAACATCTGACGTACACGTTTTGATGACTACATGATAGTTCAGTGCGTAATGTTAAAACGGTATAGAATTGAGGCACCGAAGACATTTTGAAACGTCGCGGAACATATGAGATGTTTCAAGGGCTGAAATTGGGATTTCAGGCTTGTGCCCACGTCAAGAGGTGTGAGACCTCTAACAAGTTTCTTAAGCCTACAAACTAAGGGAGAAAAGCTCAATCGTTGAGCATGTGCTCAGATTGTCTGAGTACTACAATCGCTTGAATCGAGTGGGAGTTGTCTTCCAGATGAGATAGTGATGGTTCTCCAAAGTCACTGCCACCAAGCTACTGGAGCTTCGTGATGAACTAACCTATGGCTGAGGCATAGGGAATGACTTTCATTCTCTTTCTATCTTCCGCCATGGTCGGGCTTTGAGTCTTACTCAATTTCACACCTTGCAACACAGGCAAGAACTTTGTCTTTGACTGTTCCATTTTGAACTACTTCAAAATCTTGTCAAGGTATGTACTCATTGAAAAAACTTATCAAGCGTCTTGATCTATCTCTATAGATCTTGATGCTCAATATGTAAGCAGCTTCACCAAGGTCTTTCTTTGAAAAAACTCCTTTCAAATACTCCTTTATGCTTTCCAGAAAATTCTACATTATTTCCGATCAACAATATGTCATTCACATATACTTATCAGAAATGTTGTAGTGCTCCCACTCACTTTCTTGTAAATACAGGCTTCACCGCAAGTCTGTATAAAACTATATGCTTTGAACAACTCATCAAAGCGTATATTCCAACTCTGAGATGCTTGCACCAGTCCATAGATGGATCACTAGAGCTTGCACATTTTGTTAGCACCTTTAGGATCGACAAAACCTTCTGGTTGCATCATATAAAACTCTTCTTTAAGAAATCCATTAAGGAATGTAGTTTTGACATCCATTTGCCAGATTTCATAAAATGTGGCAATTTGCTAACATGATTCGGACAGACTTAAGCATCGCTACGAGTGAGCAAATCTCATCGTAGTCAACACCTTGAACTTTGTCAAAAACCTTTTTCGACAAGTATAGCTTTGTAGATAGTAACACTACTATCAGCATCCGTCTTCCTCTTGAAGATCCATTTATTTTCTACGGCTTACTGATCATCGGGCAAATCAACCAAAGTCCACACTTTGTTCTCATACATGGATCCCATCTCAGATTTCATGGCCTCAAGCCATTTCGCGAAATCTGGGCTCATCATCGCTTCCTCATAGTTCGTAGGTTCGTCATGGTCAAGTAACATGACCTCCAGAACAGGATTACCGTACCATTCTGGTGCGGATCTCAATCTGGTTGACCTACTGGGTTCGGTAGTAACTTGATCTGAAGTTACATGATCATCATCATTAGCTTCCTCACTAATTGGTGTAGGAGTCACAGGAACAGATTTCTGTGATGAACTACTTTCCAATAAGGGAGCAGGTACAGTTACCTCATCAAGTTCTACTTTCCTCCCACTCACTTCTTTCGAGAGAAACTCCTTCTCTACAAAGGATCCATTCTTAGCAACGAATGTCTTGCCTTCGGATCTGTGATAGAAGGTGCACCCAACTGTCTCCTTTGGCTATCCTATGAAGACACATTTCTCCGATTTGGGTCTGAGCTTATCAGGATGAAACTTTTTCACATAAGCATCGCAACCCCAAACTTTAAGAAATGACAACTTTGGTTTCTTGCCAAACCACAATTCATATGGTGTCGTCTCAACGGATTTAGATGGTGTCCTATTTAACGTGAATGCAGTTGTCTCTAATGCATAACCCCAAAACGATAGTGGTATATCGGTAAGAGACATCATAGATTGCATCATATCTAATAAAGTACGATTACGATGTTTGGACACACCATTAGCTGTGGTGTTCCAGGTGGCGTGAGTTGCGAAACTATTCCGCATTGTTTCAAATGAAGACCAAACTCGTAACTCAAATATTCTCCTCCACGATCAGATCATAGAAACTTTATTTTCTTGTTACGATGATTTTCCACTTCACTCTAAAATTATTTGAACTTTTCAAACGTTTCAGATTTATGTTTCATCAAGTAGATATACCCATATCTGCTGAAATCATCTGTGAAGGTCAGAAAATAACGATACCTGCCGCGAGCCTCAACACTCATTGGACTGCATACATCAGTATGTATTATTTCCAACAAGTCTGTTGCTCGCTCCATTGTTCCGGAGAATGGAGTCTTAGTCATCTTGCCCATGAGGCATGGTTCGCAAGCATCAACTGATTCATAATCAAGTGATTCCAAAAGCCCATCATCATGGATTTTCTTCATGCGCTTTACACCAATATGACCTAAACGGCAGTGCCACAAATAATTTGCACTATCATTATTAACTTTGCATCTTTTGGCTTTAATATTATGAATATGTGTATCACTACGATCGAGATTCAACAAACCATTCACCTTGGGTGTATGACCATTGAAGGTTTTATTCATGTAAACAGAACAACAATTATTCTCTGACTTTAAATGAATAACCGTATTGCAATAAACATGATCAAATCATATTCATGCTTAACGCAAACACCAAATAACATTTATTTAGGTTCAACACTAATCCCGAAAGTATAGGGAGTGTGCGATGATGATCATATCAATCTTGGAACCACATCCAACACACATCGTCACTTCACCCTTAACTAGTCTCTGTTCATTCTGCAACTCCCCTTCGAGTTACTAATCTTAGCAACTGAACTAGTATCAAATACTGAGGGGTTGCTATAAACACTAGTAAAGTATACATCAATAACATGTATATCAAATATACCTTTGTTCACTTTGCCATCCTTCTTATCCGCCAAATACTTGGGGCAGTTCTGCTTCTAGTGACTAGTCCCTTTTCAGTAGAAGCACTTACTCTCAGGCTTAGGTCCAGACTTGGGTTCTTCACTTGAGCAGCAACTTGCTTGCCGTTCTTCTTGAAGTTCCCCTTCTTCCCTTTGCCCTTTTCTTGAAACTAGTGGTCTTGTCAACCATCAACACTTGATGCTTTTCTTGATTTCTACCTTCGTCGATTTCAGCATCACGAAGAGCTTGGGAATCGTTTCCGTTATCCCTTGCATATTATAGTTCATCACGAAGTTCTAGTAACTTGGTGACAGTGACTAGAGAACTCTGTCAATCACTATCTTATCTGGAATATTAACTCCCACTTGATTCAAATGATTGTAGTACTCAGACATTCTGAGCACATGCTCACTAGCTGAGCTATTCTCCTTCATCTTGTAGGCAAAGTGCTTGTTAAAGGTCTCATACCTTTCGACATGGGCATGAGTCTGAAATACTAATTTCAACTCTTGGAACATCTCATATGCTCCGTGGCGTTCAAAACATCTTTGAATACCCGATTCTAAGCCGTAAAGCATGGTGCACTAAACTATCAAGTAGTCATCATATCGAGCTTGCCAAACATTCATAACGTCTGCATCTGCTCTTGCAATCGGTCTGTCACCTAGCGGTGCATCAAGGACATAATTCTTCTATGCAACAATGAGGATAATCCTCAGATCACGGATCCAATCCGCATCATTGCTACTGACATCTTTCAACTTAGTTTTCTCTAGGAACATATCAAAAAATAAAACAGGGGAGCTATACGCGAGCTATTGATCTACAACATAGATATGCTAATACTACCAGGACTAAGTTCATGATAAATTTAAAGTTCAATTAATCATATTACTTAAGAACTCCCACTTAGATAGATATCCCTCTAATCATCTAAGTGATCACGTGATCCATATCAACTAAACCATGTCCGATCATCACGTGAGATGGAGTAGTTTTGAATGGTGAACATCACTATGTTGATCATATCTACTATATGATTCACGCTCGACCTTTTGGTCTCAGTGTCCCGAGGCCATATCTGCATATGCTAGGCTCGTCAAGTTTAACCCGAGTATTCTGCGTGTGCAAAACTGGCTTGCACCCGTTGTATGTGAACGTAGAGCTTATCACACCCGATCATTGCTACCTCTTGAGCACTGCATTGGTTTTCCCTTGAAGAGGAAAGGGTGATGCAGTAAAGCAGCGTAAGTATTTCCCTCAGTTTTTGAGAACCAATGTATCAATCCAGTAGGAGGCCACGCACGAGTCCCTCGCACCTACACAAAGAAATAAAATCCTCGCAACCAACGCAATAAAGGGGTTGTCAATCCCTTCATGGTCACTTACGAAAGTGAGATCTGATAGATATGATAAGATAATATTTTTGGTATTTTTTATGATAAAGACTAAAAGTAAAGAAAGCAAAATAAACGGCGTCAAAAATAGCTTGTTGTCGGGAGATTAATATGATGGAAAATAGACCCGGGGCCATAGGTTTCACTAGTGGCTTCTCTCGAGAGCATAAGTATTACGGTGGGTAAACAAATTACTGTTGAGCAATTGAAAGAATTGAGCATAGTTATGAGAATATCTAGGTATGATCATGTATATAGGCATCACGTCCGCGACAAGTAGACCGACTCCTGCCTGCATCTACTACTATTACTCCACACATCGACCGCTATCCAGCATGCATCTAGAGTATTAAGTTCAAAAGAACAGAGTAACGCTTTAAGTAAGATGACATGATGTAGAGGGATAAACTCATGCAATATGATATAAACCCCATCTTGTTATCCTCGATGGCAACAATACAATACGTGCTTTGCTGCCCCTACTGTCACTGGGAAAGGACACCGCAAGATTGAACCCAAAGCTAAGCACTTCTCCCATTGCAAGAAAGATCAATCTAGTAGGCCAAACCAAACTAATAATTCGAAGATACTTGCAAAGATAACCAATCATACATAAAAGAATTCAGAGAAGATTCAAATATTGTTCATAGATAAACTTGATCATAAACCCACAATTCATCGGTCTCAACAAACACACCACAAAAGAAGATTACATCGAATAGATCTCCACGAGAATCATGGAGAACTTTGTATTGAGATCCAAAGAGAGAGAAGAAGCCATCTAGCTAATAACTATGGACCCGAAGGTCTGAGGTAAACTACTCACACATCATCAGAGAGGCTATGGTGTTGATGTAGAAGCCCTCCGTGATCAATGCCCCCTCCGGCGGAGCTCCGGAAAAGGCCCCAAGGTGGGATCTTACACGCACAGAAGATTGTGGCGGTGGAATTAGGTTTTTGGCTCCGTATCTGGTAGTATGGGGGGACGTAGGTATATATAGGACGAAGAAGTACGTCGGTGGAGCAACATGGGCCCCACGAGGGTGGAGGGCGCGCCCAGGGTGTAGGCGCGCCCCCTACCTCGTGCCCTCCTGGTTGCTTTCTTGACGTAGGGTCCAAGTCCTCTGGATCACGTTCGTTCCAAAAATCACGTTCCCGAAGGTTTCATTCCATTTGGACTCCGTTTGATATTCTTTTTCTGCAAAACTCTGAAATAGGCAAAAAACAACAATTCTGGGCCGGGCCTCCAGTTAATAGGTTAGTCCCAAAATAATATAAAAGTGTATAAAAAGCCCATTAAACATCCAAAACAGAATATAATATAGCATGGAACAATCAAAAATTATAGATACGTTGGAGATGTATCAAGCATCCCCACGCTTAATTCCTGCTCGTCCTCGAGTAGGTAAATGATAAAAACAGAATTTTTGATGCGGAATGGTACTTGGCATAATCCCAATGTAATTCTCTTAATTGTGGTATGAATGTTCAGATCTGAAAGATTCAAGACAAAAGTTTAATATTGACATAAAAATAATAATACTTCAAACATACTAACTAAGCACTTATGTCTTCTCAAAATAACATGGCCAAAGAAAGTTATCCCTACAAAATCATATAGTCTGGCTATGCTCTATCTTCACCACACAAAGTATTTAAATCATGCACAACCCCGATGACAAGCCAAGCAATTGTTTCATACTTTTGGTGTTCTCAAACTTTTTCAATCTTCACGCAATACATGAGCGTGAGCCATGTACATAGCACTATATGTGGAATAGAATGGTGGTTGTGGAGAAGACAAAAAAAAGGAGAAGATAGTCTCACATCAACTAGGCGTATCAACGGGCTATGGAGATGCCCATTAATAGATATCAATGTGAGTGAGTAGGGATTGCCATGCAACGGATGCACTAGAGCTATAAGTATATGAAAGCTCAACAAAAGAAACTAAGTGGGTGTGCATCCAACTCGCTTGCTCACGAAGACCTAGGGAATTTTGAGGAAGCCCATCATTGGAATATACAAGCCAAGTTCTATAATGAAAAAATCCCACTAGTATATGAAAGTGATATCATAGGAGACTCTCTATCATGAAGATCATGGTGCTACTTTGAAGCACAAGTGTGGTAAAAGGATAGTAACATTGTCCCTTCTCTCTTTTTCTCTCATTTTTTTATTTGGGCCTTTTCTCCCTTTTTTTGGCCTCTCTTTTTTTAGTCCAGAGAATCATCCTGACTTGTGGGGGAATCATAGTCTCCATCATCCTTTCCTCACTTGGGACAATGCTCTAAAAATGATGATCATCACACTTTTATTTACTTACAACTCAACAATTACAACTCAATACTTAGAACAAAATATGACTCTATGTGAATGCCTCCGGCGGTGTACCGGGATATGCAATGAATCAAGAGTGACATGTATGAAAGAATTATGAACGGTGGCTTTGCCACAAATACAATGTGAACTACATGATCATGCAAAGCAATATGACAATGATGGAGCGTGTCATAATAAACGGAACGGTGGTAAGTTGCATGGCAATATATCTCGGAATGGCTATGGAAATGCCATAATAGGTAGGTATGGTGGCTGTTTTGGGGAAGGTATATGGTGGGTGTATGTTACCGGCGAAAAGTGCGCGGTATTAGAGAGGCTAGCAATGGTGGAAGGAAGAAAGTGCGTATAATCCATGGACTCAACATTAGTCATAAAGAACTCATATACTTATTGCAAAAATTTACAAGTTATCGAAGCAAAGTATTACGCGCATGCTCCTAGGGGGATAGATTGGTAGGAAAAGACCATCGCTCGTCCCCGACCGCCACTCATAAGGAAGACAATCAATAAATAAATCATGCTCCGACTTCATCACATAACGGTTCACCATACGCGCATGCTATGGGAATCACAAACTTTAACACAAGTATTTATCAAATTCAAAACTACTCAACTAGCATGACTCTAATATCACCATCTTCATATCTCAAAACAATTATCTAGTATCAAACTTCTCATAGTATTCAACACACTCTTAAGATTTTTTTTACTAATCTTGAATGCCTATCATAATTAAAGCAAATTACCACGCTGTTTTGTAGGACTCTCAAAATAATCTAAGTGAAGCATGAGAGAACAAGAGTTTCTATAAAACAAATCCACCACCATGCTCTAAAAGATATAAGTGAAGCACTAGAGCAAAACTATATAACTCAAAAGATATAAGTGAAGCACATAGAGTATTCTAACAAATTCCTAATCATGTGTGTCTCTCTCAAAAGGTGTGTACAGCAAAGATGATTGTGGCAAACTAAAAAGCAAAGACTCAAATTATACAAGACGCTCCAAGCAAAACACATATCATGTGGTGAATAAAAATATAGCTCCAAGTAAAGTTACCGATGGAAGTAGACGAAAGAGGGGATGCCTTCCGGGGCATCCCCAAGCTTTGGCTTTTTGGTGTCCTTAGATTATCTTTGGGTGCCATGGGCATCCCCAATCTTAGGCTCTTGCCACTCCCTGTTCCATAATCCATCAAATCTTTTACCCAAAACTTGAAAACTTTACAACACAAAACTTAACAGAAAATCTCGTGAGCTCCGTTAGCGAAAGAAAACAAAACACCACTTCAAGGTACTGTAATGAACTCATTCTTTATTTATATTGGTGTTAAACCTACTGTATTCCAACTTCTCTATGGTTTATAAACTATTTTACTAGCCATAGATTCATCAAAATAAGCAAACAACACACGAAAAATAGAATCTGTCAAAAACAGAACAGTCTTTAGTAATCTGTAACTAACGCAAACTTCTGGAATTCCAAAACATCTACCAAAATAGGACGACCTATACAATTTTTTTATCGATCGGCTGCAATTGGAATCAATATTTTATCACGTGGTTATTATTTCTTTTGCTGGGTTCGATGGCTCCCACCTCCTCCACCTCTCTGGCGACTCCTAGGGCGACTCCACCGGCGATCCATGGCCCTCCCACCTTGTGAATCCCTCCGGCCAAGATGGCGCCCCCGCTCCTGGATCTTTCCCCGGGAGTGGAAATTGCCAACAAGGTTAGAGCAAGATTCTCTACTTCTGTTCATTGCCTCGACCCCAACCTCGCTTTCCATCTGGTGGTTTCTTTTAGCCATTCCTCTTTCACCCTAAATGTTGATCACGTGGGCTTAGCCCTTGAGGCTTGCATTGGGGGATCTGCATCCCACCTCCATGTCTCTCACATCCGTGGACAAGTATTTAAATTCTCTGTTATATCTAAGGCGGTTGGATTTATGATCTATCGTTTGAGATCTTTTAGATGTCCTAGTTTTACTTGTCATTTTCACCTTTGGGGCTTTGGAGGACCGCCATGGATTAGAGAATACAATCTTTGGCTTTACGAGCTTGAGCATGAATGGACTACGGTCTCTCGATCCCCTCAAGGCCATCTCTCCGGTGCAAATTCTATTCCCCTAGGCGTACGGCGGCCACCAGTTCCGTTGCCATGCAACACTCCGGCTGTTGTCAACAATGCCCCATCATCATCGGATCTCGAGCCAACGGCGAGCGGGATTATCTCCATTCAAAATTCTATCCCCAGAGACCCAAATTCGAGACCTCCTGAGGCCCCGCAGCCCAACATCACCCCACTTGTGTCTGCAGCCCAACCCGCTTCCAACACAAACCCCAGGCCCAATCAAGCCCTCCCCACCAATAGTGGCCCATCTATCCTGCAACAGGCTCCGTTCGTATCTTTTTGCAGCAAATGCTTATCATCTGGACACCTCCGTAACAATTGCAAAAATCAGTTTAGATGTCGTTCGTGTTTTCGTTACGGGCATATATCCCGTTTCTGTTTTTTATCCAAGGTTGAACCCCTTGTCTATCGGGTCAAATCCCACCAAACTTCCTCCCCTACACCCGTACCCAATAGCCCGCACGATGACTCGTCTCCCCAAAACCCCACCCCCCTCCTCTATTCGACCGCCCAGCCTGCCAAACCCCCTGCTCTCCATTACACCCCTGCTTTGCTCCGCCGTGTTTCTCCATTGTCGCCTCAACTTCCTCTACCGCCATGGCCACCTACCCATGCGACCCCTCCCACTCCTCCCTCCGGGCACTGCAATCATGGAAGCTCACGGAAACCGTCGCCACCGATCCTACCACTACCTTGGCGGCGAAGCTCTGGTTCAATCAGGGGATTGGGCCATCATCTCCCTCGCTCCACCACCGGATCCTAACCAGTTCGACACGGACGCCATGCTCATTCGTCACTATCTCGACCATGAGCGTGGCTTCCGCATTGCTGATATCGCAAGATGCGGCATGGGTGCTGCGCTCGTCCGCTTCCAACACGCCTGCGACATCGACACTGCTATCACCAACGGTCCCTACTTTGTAGGTGACTCGACACTGCGTGTTATCCGCCATGACAGAGGTATAAACTACCGTGACTGCACCTTCTCCCATGATGTTTGGATTATGATGGTCAATTACCCGCTTGAGGCATGGAGGCCAGACAAAGTTCGAGAATCTGTCAGTGGCTTTGCTAAGTTCTTAGTTTGGAATAGAGATTTGTCCAATAGGGCTCGTATCCTGGTCAAGATTAGGGTTCCGGATCTTTTGGAAATCCCAATCAGTCATGTCATCTGTGAAAGCTTAGATGATTATGGTCATGGTCAGTCTTGGACTAGTGCTGTTTATATTTTGCAAACTGAACTCCTCGGTGCTATGGGTGGTGATGAAGACCCGATCCCTCCTGATGGTGTTTTGCACCCTATGCCTCTTGCTCCATTTGGTGGTATTTGGCATGACGCAGACTTTGTTAACAATGAAAACCAGTATGCTGCTCCAGCAGCCCACCATGCTCCTGCTGTTGATCACGAGGACATACCTATGGTCCACACCCCACCCCAAGACCCTGAGATTGCCCATCAGGATCAACCACTCCAACCTGTTGTTGAAGCTGCCGATGCCTTCTTTGCACTGCATGACATGATGTCAAAAATTATCACTTCTGCACCTGCTGTACTTGAGCTGCTCGATGGCGTTTCTGTGGTCAGTACCCGTTTCTAGTTGATCAATGTGGATGATGTTCATGGACCTGTTAAGAAATGTCTGCTGACAATTGTTACTGAAGCCCCACCTGAACCTGTTATCTCCTCTGTCATGATAACTGAAGTGCTGGATCACCCTGGAGGCTCTGCAGTTGCTCCCTCTCATAGCGCAGAACCTGTCATGTCTCCTGCTTTGCTTGATTTCATAGCCAGCAATCCAAGCTCTCCGACTGCTGAACCACCCCTTGAGTTGTCTAAGGATCTACCTGCTGCCCCTGCTATCTCCTCCATCCATGCTGTCAACAAAAGGAAGAAAGCCAATGTTCCACTTGATGTCAATGATCTGCGCCGCAGCCGCCGCCTTGCTGGACTGAGTGTTGGCTTCAAGAACGAAGCTGCTACAAACAAAGCCAAATACATCAACAACTGCAAGAAGAATTTGAACACTGAATTTGATCATAAGATCAGGGATCCATCTGCTCCACCACCACCTGAACTTCCACTCGAAACAATTCAAGCTATCGCAACCAAGCAATGCCTGATCCCTCCTGAGGAGGTTTCTGAAGAGAAGCTGATGGCCAAGGTGGACCATGAATGAAGATCTTATATGCTCTTTTTGGTCTTGTTATAACAAGACCAGTACTGGCTTCAGGCCATGTTTTTGCTTTATCTGCTTCTGGACTATGTTATCTGTTTTAATAATGAACCTGGGCTGTAAGGAGTTAGACTCCATATTTTGTGTTTGTGAGTGGAACATCATATTCTATTTATGTTATGCTACAAGTTGTCTGAATGGTCAGTGGAGTTTAGATCTGTGGATTCTTAGCTATATGATTTGTCAGTACACCTGGTTACCATATTACACCACTTCCTATGATTTATGCAATGTTTTGGATTTGATTAAGTCTATCCAATATAAGCCCAGCTTTTCGTCTTTGAACAATGAGTAGAAACTGGAATATATTGAATTGGAATGTCAGAGGGATAAACTCCCAAACTAGATGGGATGATATTAGAGCCAAAATTGATGAAAGTAACTGTGGCATCATTTGTATTCAAGAAACTAAGAGAGATTATTTTGATCAAGCTTACCTCAGAAATTTTTCACCTAGGAGATATAACCAATTTGCCTATACAGCATCAGTTGGCCTCTCTGGAGGAATTATCACTATTTGGAATGGCAGTCTTTTTTCTGGCTCTGTTGTCAGCCAGACATCCTACCAAATTACTATGAAGTTATCATGCAATCTATCTGGTAACATTTTTTACATCAGCAACATATATGGACCCTGCCATAATGATGACAGAACTGAATTCTTTGACTGGCTGAACAATATTGATGCCTCACAGATGGATTATTGGATGTTAGTTGGTGATTTCAACTTAATAAGAAGCCCACATGACAAAAACAGTCCTGGAGGTGACACTAATAATATGCTTATGTTCAATAGCCTACTGCAACAACAGGATCTTGTGGAAATCCCAATCAAGGGTAGGAACTTCACCTGGTCTAATATGCAGGACTCACCATTATTGGAAAAGCTAGATTGGATTTTTACATCTGCTAACTGGACCCTGACATTTCCAAATACTTTGGCACACCCACTAGCCAGAGTCACATCAGATCATATCCCAATTCACATTCAGATTGGCAGTGATATACCAAAATCCTCTATATTCAAATTTGAGAATTATTGGTTTGAATTTGATGGATTTTATGAGACTGTTGTTCAATGTTGGAACAGAAATCAACAACTGACAAACTCTGCCAAGGATACTGCTGCCAGGTTCAAATGTCTCAGAATGGGTTTAAAAAAATGGAGCAAAAACCTATCAAAACTCAACACCAACATATCTGCATGTAACTATGTTCTATCTATGCTTGATGGCATTGAGGATCAAAGAAATCTGAGTACTATTGAAGCAAATTTCAGAAATATACTTAAGGGTCACATAACCAAGCTATTGGAAGTCAAAAGAATATATTGGAAATCCAGGTTTAAGATGAGGAGTGTCAAACTTGATGATGAGAATACTGAATTTTTTCATGCCATGGCTACCCAAAGTTACAGGAAGAATTTCATAACTACTATAAATGATGAAGATGGGAATCCTTTTCAAAATCATGATCACAAGGCTGCTATTGTTTGGAAATCATACAAGGATAGGTTGGGAAAAGCTATTGACCCTCCTATGCTATTCAATCTTGAGGAAATTATTCAACCAAAAGATCTATCTGAGCTTGATGCTCCATTTTCCATGGATGAAATTGACCAAGTTATTAAAGATATTCACTCTGACAGAGCACCTGGGCCTGATGGTTTCAATGGCTTATTCCTGAAGAAATGTTGGGATATCATCAAACAAGATATTTACACTATGATCTGGGATTTTTTTTGAAGGGAACATTGACATTCAGAGTATTAACACTGCTTTCATTACTCTCATTCCAAAGATTGCAAACCCTAATGACATGAATGACTTCAGACCCATTTCCCTGGTCAGCCTCCCTCTCAAAATTATTAGAAAGCTTATGGCCAATAGAGCTCAGAAAATCATTACCTCTATCATTCATCAAAATCAATATGGTTTCATAAAAGGGAGAAATATCCATGACTGTTTGGGATTTTCCTTTGAATATATTCACCTATGTCATCAATCTAGAAAGCCTATCATTATTCTCAAACTTGACTTTGAGAAAGCATTTGATAAGATTGAATACAATGCAATTATTGCCATGTTGAAAGCTAAAGGTTTTGGTCCAAGATGGATTAATTGGGTAAACAATATACTCAAAACTGCATCAACATCTGTCCTTTTGAATGGTGTTGCTGGGAAAAAAATCATATGTAAAAGAGGAGTCAGGCAAGGAGATCCTCATTCTCCACTTCTATACATTATTACCGCTGATCTCCTTCAGTCTATAATTAATGCTGCTTGGGCAAATGGTGAACTCACTCTCCCCACAAATCAGGCATATGGTCTTGATTACCCTATTATTCAATATGCTGATGATACTCTATTGATAATGCCTGCTGATGAGGACCAACTCAACCATCTCAAATATCTCCTTAATCTCTTCAGTTTGTCCACTGGGCTATTTGTTAATTTCAGCAAATCATCCATGATCCCAATTAATATGGACCAACAGTCAGCCAACAACCTTGCTAATTCTTTTGGATGTAGAATTGAAAGCCTCCCCTTCACTTATCTGGGGCTTCCTATGGGCACCACCAAGCCCTCCGTTCATGACCTCATCCCAGTTATATCTAGGATTGACAAGAGACTTTCAGGTGTTGCCAGATTCATGGACCACTCTGGTAGGCTCACTTGTGTTAACTCTGTGGTTGCATCCATGCCAATATTTGCCATGTGCTCACTTAAAGTCCATGTTACTATTCTGGATCATGTGGATAAATCAAGTAGGAATTTCCTTTGGTATGGAAATGAAATCAATAAAGGAGGCAAATGTCTGGCCAGCTGGGAGATGATTTGCAAACCCAAACAGCAAGGAGGACTTGGGGTTCTGAATTTAAGAGAACAAAATAAAGCTCTTGTTATAAAGCACCTGTTCAAGTTCTATAACAAAGTTGATGTCCCATGGGTAAAGTTAATTTGGGAAGCTCACTATCACAATAATGATGTCCCTCATTATAACAGGAGCAAAGGATCTTTTTGGTGGAAAGATTGCATGAAAATGTTTGACCATTTCAGTGATATGACTACCTGTGACATCAAATCTGGCTACACTAATATGCTTTGGGATGACAACTGGAATGGTTATATTATGAAAATTAAGTACCCTGAGCTTCATTCTTTTACCCAAAAGGAAAGCATATCAGTCAAAGAAGCCAAGGAACTGGATAATCTTTACAGCCTGTTTCAACTTCCATTATCCATACAAGCGCACCAGCAATTCCATTTGCTATCAGAAGAATTAAATAATATCGGAAACACCTATGATAAGGACAGATGGCTTTTCAAATGGGGAAATAATAAGAACATTACCAAGAAGATCTATGGATACCTTATGAATGGTGAGGATGCTGCTGCCACTTTTAAATGGATATGGAAATCATATTGTCTACCAAGACACAATTTTTCTGCTGGTTAATGCTAAATGACAGGATAAATACATGTGATCTTTTGATCAGAAAAAATATGCATCTGGATTCCACTGTATGTGTTCTATGCAACAATGAAGACATTGAGGATAGGACTCATCTTCTTTTCACATGTCCATTTAGTCAGGGATTTTGGTGGAACATTGGTTTTGAATGGAATTCGGATCTGGAAATCAACAATATGATTATTGATGCTAAACACAGATATAAAATTGACCACTTCATGGAAGCCATGATTCTTGGATGCTGGAGCATATGGAACCAAAGGAATGGGATGATTTTTGAAGGGATCCCCTGTTCAATAAATGAATGCAAGAATGAATTTGTCAGATATTTCAAAATGACCATGCTAAGGGCTAAACCCACTCTAAAAGAGGGCATGTCCTCTTGGATAGACAATATTTATTTTTCCAATAATTTCCTTGCTACTTTCCCTATAGATAGTACCTCCTTGGTTGTCCCCCCAACAACCATTTTTTTATGTAATTTGATACCCTTATTTATTAATGAAAAATGACTTACAGTAGGGGATTTACCCTACTGTTCTTTGGTCAAAAAATAAATATATTTTATCACGTTCTGGTGATTTTTAACAACTGTTTTCGTGAACAGAAAGTTTCTGGAATTTTCAGCAAGATCAAATAACTATCATCCAAGAAGATCCTATAGGTTAAACTTGGCACAAACACTAATTAAAACATAAAAACACATCTAACCAGAGGCTAGATCAAATATTTATTCCTAAACAGAAGCAAAAAGCAAAAAATAAAAAGAAAATTGGGTTGCCTCCCAACAAGCGCTATCGTTTAACGCCCCTAGCTAGGCATAATAGCAAGGATAGATCTAGGTATTGCCATCTTTGGTAGGCAATCCATAAGTGGCTCTCATAATAGATTCATAAGGTAATTTTATTTTCTTTCTAGGGAAGTGTTCCATGCCTTTCCTTAACGAAATTGGAATGTAATATTCCCTTCCTTCATATCAATAATTGCACCAATCGTTCTAAGGAAAGGTCTACCAAGAATAATAGGACATGAAGGTGGATCATATTCAGTCCCATCATTATCAAGATTCATTTTGCAAAAGAAAGATTTAATAGGGGACACATCAATAACTTTTAGATCTTCATCTTTATTTTCATAGAAACTAGAAGAACACGCTTTCACAAAACAATCTTTCTTAGCACGCATCCTAGCGGTTCTTTGCACTCATTAATGTAAATTCTCATGGCCTTGAGAGACTCATTGATATCATGCTTAGGTGGGATAGATCTAAGTTTCAAAGAATCGACATCAAGAGAAATTCTATCAACGTTCCTAGCTAATTCATCAACTTTAAGCAATTTTTCTTCAAGCAAAGCATTGATTTTTTTTGCGAATTCATAAATTCTTTAACACTAGTATCAAATTCAGAGGGCATCTTATTAAAATTTCCATAAGAGTTGTTGTAGGAATTACCATAATTATTAAAGGAATTTACTAGGATACGGCCTAGGATTAAAGTTTCCTCTATACGCGTTGTTACCAAAATTATTCCTACCAACAAAATTCACATCCATAGATTCATTATTATTCTCAATCAAAGTAGACAAAGGCATATCATTAGGATAAGAATAAACACTCTTAGTAGCAAATAATTTCATAAGTTCATCCATCTTTCCACTCAAAACATTAATTTATTCTATCGCGTGCACTTTTTTATTAGTGGATCTTTCGGTGTGCCATTGAGAATAATTAACCATAATATTATCTAGGAGTTTAGTAGCTTCTCCTAAAGTGATTTCCATAAAAGTGCCTCCCGTGGCCGAATCTAAAAGATTTCTAGAAGCAAAATTCAATCCGGCATAATTTTTTTGTATAATCATCCACAAATTCAAACCATGTGTAGGGCAATTACGTATCATTAATTTCATCCCCTCCCAAGCTTGTGCAACATGTTCATGATCAAGTTGCTTAAAATTCATAATATCATTTCTAAGAGAGATGATCTTAGCGGGAGGAAAATACTTAGAGATAAAAGCATCTTTGCACTTATTCCAAGAATAAATACTATTTTTAGGCAAAGACGAAAACCAAGCTTTAGCACGATCTCTAAGCGAAAAAGGAAATAGCTTCAATTTAACAATATCATTGTCCACATCTTTCTTCTTCTGCATATCACACAAATCAACGAAGCTATTTAGATGGGTAGCGACATCTTCACTAGGAAGGCCGGCGAATTGATCTTTCATGACAAGATTCAATAAAGCAGTATTGATTTCATAAGATTCAGTATCGGTAAGAGGAGCAATCGGAGTGCTAAGAAAATCATTGTTGTTGGTATTGGTAAAGTCACACAATTTAGTATTATCTTGAGCCATCGTGACAAGCAAGCAATCCAACACACGAACAAACAAGAAGCAAGCAAAGAAAAAGAGGCGAACGGAAAAAGAGGGCAAATAAAACGGCAAGGGTGAAGTGGGGGAGAGGAAAACGAGAGGCAAATGGCAAATAATGTAATGCGGGAGATAAGGGTTTGTGATGGGTACTTGGTATGTTGACTTTTGCGTAGACTCCCCGGCAACGGCGCCAGAAATCCTTCTTGCTACCTCTTGAGCACTGCGTTGGTTTTCCCTTGAAGAGGAAAGGGTGATGCAGTAAAGCAGCGTAAGTATTTCCCTCAGTTTTTGAGAACCAAGGTATCAATCCAGTAGGAGGCCATGCACGAGTCCCTCGCACCTACACAAACAAATAAAATCCTCGCAACCAACGCAATAAAGGGGTTGTCAATCCCTTCACGGTCACTTACGAAAGTGAGATCTGATAGATATGATAAGATAATATTTTTGGTATTTTTTATGATAAAGACTAAAAGTAAAGAAAGCAAAATAAACGGCGTCAGAAATAGCTTGTTGTCGGGAGATTAATATGATGGAAAATAGACCCGGGGACCATAGGTTTCACTAGTGGCTTCTCTCGAGAGCATAAGTATTACGGTGGGTAAACAAATTACTGTTGAGAAATTGACAGAATTGAGCATAGTTATGAGAATATCTAGGTATGATCATGTATATAGGCATCACGTCCGCGACAAGTAGACCGACTCTTGCCTGCATCTACTACTATTACTCCACACATCGACCGCTATCCAGCATGCATCTAGAGTATTAAGTTCAAAAGAACAGAGTAACGCTTTAAGTAAGATGACATGATGTAGAGGGATAAATTCATGCAATATGATATAAACCCCATCTTGTTATCCTCGATGGCAACAATACAATACGTGCCTTGCTCCCCCTACTGTCACTGGGAAAGGACACCGCAAGATTGAACCCAAAGCTAAGCACTTCTCCCATTGCAAGAAAGATCAATCTAGTAGGCCAAACCAAAGTGATAATTCGAAGAGACCTGCAAAGATAACCAATCATACATAAAAGAATTCAGAGAAGATTCAAATATTGTTCATAGATAAACTTGATCATAAACCCACAATTCATCGGTCTCAACAAACACACCGCAAAAGAAGATTACATCGAATAGATCTCCACGAGAATCATGGAGAACTTTGTATTGAGATCCAAAGAGAGAGAAGAAGCCATCGAGCTAATAACTATGGACCCGAAGGTCTGAGGTAAACTACTCACACATCATCGGAGAGGCTATGGTGTTGATGTAGAAGCCCTCCGTGATCAATGCCCCCTCCGGCGGAGCTCCAGAAAAGGCCCCAAGATGGAATCTCACGGGAACAGAAGGCTGCCGCGGTGGAATTAGGTTTTTGGCTCTGTATCTGGTAGTTTGGGGGTACGTAGGTATATATAGGAGGAAGAAGTACGTCAGTGGAGCAACATGGGCCCCACGATGGTGGAGGGCGCGCCCCCTACCTCGTGCCCTCCTGGTTGCTTTCTTGACGTAGGGTCCAAGTCCTCTGGATCACGTTCGTTCCAAAAATCACGTTCCCGAAGGTTTCATTCCGTTTGGACTCCGTTTGATATTCTTTTTCTGCAAAACTCTGAAATAGGCAAAAAAACAGCAATTCTGGGCTGGGCCTCCGGTTAATAGGTTAGTCCCAAAATAATATAAAAGTGTATAATAAAGCCCATTAAACATCCAAAACAGAATATATATAGCATGGAACAATTAAAAATTATAGATACGTTGGAGACGTATCAATCATCACGTGGTGTCTCAGCACGAAGAATTGTCGCAACGGTGCATACTCCGGGAGAACACTTATACCATGAAATTTTAGTAAGGGATCATCTTATAAAGCTACCACCGAACTAAGCAAAATAAGATGTATAAAAGATAAACATCACATGCAATCAATATAAGTGATATGATATGGCCATCATCATCTTGTGCCTTTGATCTCCATCTCCAAAGCACCGTCATGATCACCATCATCACCGGTGCGACACCTTGATCTCCATTGTAGCGTCGTTGTCGTCTCGCCAACTATTGCTTCTACGACTATCGCTACCGCTTAGTGATAAAGTAAAGCAATTACATGGCGATTGCATTTCATACAATAAAGCGACAACCATATGGCTCCTGCCAGTTGCCGATAACTCTGTTACAAAACATGATCATCTCATACAATAAAATTTAGCATCATGTCTTGACCATATCACATCAGAACATGCCCTGCAAAAACAAGTTAGACGTCCTCTACTTTGTTGTTGCAAGTTTTACGTGGCTGCTAAGGGCTGAGCAAGAACCGTTCTTACCTACGCATCAAAACCACAACGATATTTCGTCAAGTATGTGCTGTTTTAACCTTCACAAGGACCGGGCGTAGCCACACTTGATTCAACTAAAGTTGGGAGAAACTGACACCCGCCAGCCACCTGTGTGCAAAGCACATTGGTAGAACCAGTCTCGCGTAAGCGTAAGCGTAATGTCGGTCCGGGCCGCTTCATCCAACAATACCGCCGAATCAAAGTATGACATGCTGGTAATCAGTATGACTTGTATCGCCCACAACTCACTTGTTTTCTACTCGTGCAAATAACATCTACGAATAAACCTGGCTCGGATGCCACTGTTGGGGAACGTAGTAATTTCAAAAAAATTCCTACGCACACGCAAGATCATGGTGATGCATAGCAACGAGGGGCGAGAGTGTTGTCTACGTACCCTCGTAGACCGAAAGCGGAAGCGTTATGACAATGCGGTTGATGTAGTCGTACGTCTTCACGATCGACCGATCCTAGCACCGAAAGTACGGCACCTCCGCGATCTGCACACGTTCGGCTCGGTGACGTCCCACGAACTCATGATCCAGCAGAGTGTTGAGGGATAGCTTCATCAGCACGACGGCGTGATGACGATGATGATGAAGCTACCGGCGCAGGGCTTCGCCTAAGCACTACGACGATATGACCGAGGTGGATTATGGTGGTGGGGGGCATCGCACACGGCTAAGAGATCAATGATCAACTTCTGTGTCGGGGTGCCCCCTCCCCTATATATAAAGGAGTAGAGGAGGGGGGAGGGCCGGCCCTCCTATGGCGCGCCCTGGAGGAGTCCTACTCCCACTGGGAGTAGGATCCCCCCCTTCGCTAGTTGGACTAGGAGAGAAGGAAGGGGGAGAGAGGGAGGAAGGAAAGGGGGGCGCCGCCTCCCTAGTCCAATTCAGACCAGAGAGAGAGAGAGGGGGCGCGCGGCCTACCCTGGTCTCCTCTTTCTCTCTCCACTATGGCCCAATAAGGCCAATACAATTACCGTGGGGTTCCGGTAACCTCCCGGTACTCCGGTAAAATCCCGATTTCACCCGGAACCATTCCAATGTCCAAATATAGGCTTCCAATATATCGATCTTTATGTCTTGACCATTTCGAGACTCCTCGTCCTGTTCGTGATCATATCCGGGACTCCGAACTATCTTCGGTACATCAAAACACATAAACTCATATTACCGATCGTCACCGAACGTTAAGCGTGCGGACCCTACGGGCTCGAGAACTATGTAGACATGACCGAGACACGTCTCCGGTCAATAACCAATAGCGGAACCTGGATGCTCATATTGGCTCCTACATATTCTACGAAGATCTTTATCAGTCAAACCGCATAACAACATACATTGTTCCCTTTGTCATCGGTATGTTACTTGCCCGAGATTCTATCGTCGGTATCTCAATACCTAGTTCATTCTCGTTACCGACAAGTCTTTTTACTCGTTCCGTAATACATCATCCCGTAACTAACTCATTAGTTACATTGCTTGCAAGGCTTATAGTGATATGCATTACCGAGAGGGCCCAGAGATACCTCTCCGATACACGGAGTGACAAATCCTAATCTCGATCTATGCCAACTCAACAAACACCATCAGAGACACCTGTAGAGCATCTTTATAATCACCCAGTTACGTTGTGACGTTTGATAGCACACACGATGTTCCTCCGGTATCCGGGAGTTGCATAATCTCATAGTCATAGGAACATGTATAAGTCATGAAGAAAGCAATAGCAATATACTAAACGATCAAGTGCTAAGCTAACGGAATGGGTCAAGTCAATCACATCATTCTCTAATGATGTGATCCCGTTAATCAATTGACAACTCATGTCTATGGCTAGGAAACTTAACCATCTTTGATTCAACGAGCTAGTCAAGTAGAGGCATACTAGTGACACTCTGTTTGTCTATGTATCCACACATGTACTAAGTTTCCGGTTAATACAATTCTAGCATGAATAATAAACATTTATCATGAAATAAGGAAATAAATAATAACTTTATTATTGCCTCTAGGGCATATTTCCTTCAGCATATGAGGGGCTGCGGGAATGGCAGCATGCGGGTCGACGTCGTCTTCCCCGCCCCTCACGTCATGTATCTTCGTCGTGGATGGAAGACCTTCGCTCGTGCCCACAGCCTGTCGGAGGGGCTCGTTCTCTACTCTAAATTAATGGAGAACGGCCTGCTCTCCGTCAAGGTCTTTGGGCACTTGGGAACTCGCCTAAGGTGTTGCGTGGAGAGCTCCTTCGATGATGAAGACTCCTCCTCAAGCAGGAGTGACGAGGAAGACAGCGACAGCGACGACGAGGGCGTCAAGCGGGAGGACGCCGACTGGCCGTGCCGCCCTCCTCCCTCGGCCACGCGCCCTGCCGAGGGTCTTCCTCGTCAAGCTCTCCATCAGCGCGTCCCCAGTCGCGCCATTTTTTCCTTCACCTGCCGCACCTGGGAGGAAAGGGGCAAGAACGGGGATCACGGGGCACTTATATGTTTTAGTTTTTAAGCCTGCGGGCACTTGTTAGATTTGAACCTTGTAATCCCCTTGCTCATGTTTACATTCCGTACGAACTGTACCTGTTTGGAATGTATTAATGAAAAAGGGTGCTTGCCGGGTTCTTTTGTGCGTGAGCGAGGCCCATGCCAAGGAATGAATCCTTGTTATTTTTAAGATAAACATTGTTACCCGGCAACAGGCCTTGCCGTCCCCTCACTTCATTCACGACCATACTCACGCTCTCGGCGGAGGCAGGGGCAAAGGGTTAGGCCATTCGTTTGCTTCCTTGTCACCGCAACTACAACCAAGTTCCGGCCCAGGGAATAGTTCTTGGGCACAGGAAAGGGGGAGCACGGTGGCCCAGGAATAAACGAGGCTTCATACGTCCCAATTCCATACGGAAATGCATAACAGGGGATAAAGGACTTATCTGAATCGGCAGCCCCTGGCAACCTTGGCTTGCCGTGGTCGGGTGCTTGAATCTGCAGCCCCCGGCAATGGCTTGCCGGGGTCGGGGATGTCGATCCGTCTCCCTGCCCTTAAATGGCTTAGGAGGAACGCCTGTGCAGCCTGCGAACCAAAGAAAAGACTAGAAAGGACGGAAAGACACACACACGACCTCTATGCTAGGGGTTAGTTGCCGCCGGGCACTATCAACCCTACCAAAGAGAGACTTAACCTAGCATGCATGCTAAAACTTAGGGCGCCAGCGCTTCATTTATTTATGCTCAGGGTCTGTGCCTGGCTCTGCACAAAGGGTTACATGCCTCGTCGGCAAGGCTTGTACAAAAGTTGGTTTGCTGGGAGGCCCGGCAACCGCGCCTCATGGGTAAAACTTACTAAGATGTTCGATGTTCCAGAAGTTGCTCACAGGGACACCATCTTCGGTCTCCAGGCGGACTACGCCAGGCCTGGTGACTCGTATTACCCGATAAGGGCCTTCCCATTTTGGCGCCAACTTGTTGGAATTCTTGGCCGACTGAACGCGCCGAAGAACAAGGTCGCCTTCCTCAAGACATCGGGCATGAACCTTGCGGCTATGGTAGCGGCGCGAGGCCTGCTGGTAGCGTGCAGCTCGCACAACCGCCCGAAGACGATCTTCCTCAAGGAGCGTTGCGTCATCTTGCTGCAACTGCTCTTGCTCAAGCTCTTCATAAGCGAGCACTCGAGGTGACCCATATGTGAGTTCCATGGGGAGAACTGCTTCTGCCCCGTATACCAGGGCAAAGGGTGTCTGGCCGGTGGCTCAATTTGGCGTCGTTCTGATCGACCAAAGAACCGTCAGCAACTCATCGATCTAGTGCCTTCCACACTTGTGCAGCCTGTCAAAAGTCTTTGTCCTCAGGCCTCGCAGTACTTCAGCATTTTCCCTCTCCGCCTGGCCGTTGCTCCGTGGGTGTGCCACTGAAGCGAAACAGACCTTGCTACCGAGGTCCTGGATGTATTGCATGAAGGTGCGGCTTGTGAACTGCATGCCGTTGTCGGTGATGACCCTGTTCGGCACACCAAAACGGCAAACTAGCCCCTTGAAGAACTTGACGGCTGACTGTGCTGTCACCTTCCTCACTGCTTCCACTCCGGGCCACTTTGTGAACTTGTCGATCGCAACGTACAAGTACTCAAAGCCCCTGACAGCACGGGGGATGGGGTCCAGTATGTCGAGCCCCCAGGCCGAAAATGGCCAGGAGAGAGGGATTGTTTGAAGGGCTTGAGCTGGTTGATGAAGCTTCTTCGAATGGGACTGACACGCTTCACACTTGGTTACTAGCGCGGCTGCATCCTGGAGGGCCATGTGCCAGAAGAAACCTTGCCGAAATGCCTTGCCGGCAAGGGCCCTTGACCCTATGTGGGAGCCACACATACCTCCATGTATCTCTCCCAATAGCTCTAGTCCGTCCTCTTGAGGAATGCACTTCAGCCTGACTCCGTTTGGCCTCCTTCTGTACAGGGTATTATCCACAAACTGCTAAATGTTGGACCGACGGGCTACTTTCTCTGCTCTTCCTGCTCCTCGGGGAGCTCTCCTGTTTGGAGGAAACGGACGGTGGGTTGCGCCCATGCCGGAGCCTGGGGCTCGATGGCAAGGACCAAAGGCACATCTTCGGCTGCAAGGGCAGCTGCCTCTACGGTCAGGGCCTGGGGCCCCGTCAGAGGTAGTTGCCCCTCGGCAAGCTTGGGGTACCCAGCAACCTCCTTTCCGGCGGCTCCTGGGAGCTCAGCGGGAAGGTACTTGCCGGGGCTTGTCTTCCTTCGCTTGTTCTGCCCTGCTGATGGCTCTACGGATGGTTGTATTAACTGAAGTACAAAGGTACCTGGTTCCACAAGCAACTTGAGGGCAGGGCGTTTCGACAGGTCGTCGACAATGCTGTTCTCTGCTCGGGGAACATGTTCTGCCTGTAGGCCATTGAAACGTTCTTCCAACTTCCTCACTTCATTCACGTAGGCCTCCATCAATGGGCTCTGGTAATCCTTGTTGACTTGCTTGACGACGAGCTGTGAATCACCTCTAATGATGAGCTTCTTGATTCCGAGGTCTGCCGCGATCCTGAGACCGACAAGCAACCCCTCGTACTCCGCTGTATTGTTCGTTGATTTTTCCTGGGGAAGTGCATCTGGATTACGTACTTGAGGTGCTCTCCGGTGGGTGCGACGAGTATCACACTAGAACCAGCACCTTGGAGTGGGAAAGCTCCGTCAAAGTACATAATCCACTCACTGCTCGTCTCCTTGCTGGGAAGGATGGTCTCTTGGATCTCCTCGTCGGGCGTTGCGGTCCACTCTGCTATGAACTCTGCCAAAGCTCGGCTCTTGATTGTTGAAGTACTTTCAAACCTGAGGCCAAAGCTTGGCAGCTCCAATGCCCACTCCACAATCCTCCCTGTCGCATCTGGGTTGTGCAGAATCCGTTGCAAAGGGAGGTGGGTGACGACGGTGATCTCGTGCGCTTGGAAATAGTGGCGCAGCTTTCTCGAGGCCATGAGAAGGCCGAAAAGCAGCTTCTACATTCCAAAATATCTTAACCTAGCCCCCTGCAAGAGGGAACTGACAAAATACACTGGGTGCTGCACCATCTTCTTCTTCTGTCCCACTTCGCCCATCCACTCAGGCTCTGCCTCGCTGGGTCCGGGCCTTGCCGGGGGTTCTGGTTTGTCGGCGCCAGGCTCTGCCGGGGAAGACCCCGGCCCGCCATCCGATGGCTCTGCTGCAACTGCTGCTTCTCCCTCAGGTTCCCTCTGGGCCACCAGCGCAGCACTGACCACTTGATTCGTTGCTGCTAAGTACAGCAGCAACGACTCTCGTGGTTTAGGCGCGACTAGTATTGGCGTGGAGGAGAGGTACCTCTTCAAATCTTGCAGTGCTGCCTCTGCCTCCGGAGTCCATTTTACTGGACCCGCCTTTTTCAAAACTTTGAAAAAGGGGAGGGCGCGCTCAGCAGATTTGGAGATGAACCTACTCAGGGCAGCAACGCAGCCGGCGAGCCTACGGATGTCTTTGACCCGTTTCGGCGCCTCAATCTGCTCGATCGCTTTGCTCTTGTCGGGATTTGCTTCGATTCCGCGTTGAGACACAAAGAACCCGAGAAGTTTGCCGGAGGGGACACCGAACACACACTTCTCTGGGTTGAGCTTGAGGTTAATCTTGCGCAGGTTTGCAAATGTTTCTTCTAAATCTTGCACGAGCGTGGCCCTGCCCTTGGTTTTGACCACTATGTCATACATATAAGCTTCCATATTTCTATGTAGCTGGGGCTCAAAACCAATCTGGACAGCCCGGGCAAACGTTGAACCAGCGCTCTTCTACCCGAAAGGTATTCGTACAAAATAGTGCGTGCCACATGGGGTGATGAACGCGGTCTTCTCTTCGTCTTCCTTCATCATGAAGATCTGGTGGTACCCTGAATAGGCATGGAGGAATGACAACCAACATGTCACACCCGGCAGTGGAGTCTACAATCTGGTCGATGTGTGGCAGAGGGAAAGGATCCTTTGGACAGGCTTTATTGATGTCTATGTAGTCAATACACAGCCCCCACTTCCCGTTTGCCTTACGCACCACTACCGGATTGGCCAACCACGTGGGGTGGAGTACTCCTCTTACCAGGCCTGCCGCCTCCAACTTCCTAATCTCTTCAATGATGAACTCTTGTCGCTCCAAAGCTTGCTTCCTGACCTTCTGCTTGACGGGCCGCGTGTGAGGACAAACAACAAGATGGTGCTCAATCACCTCCCTGGGAGCGTCGGGGATGTCAGATGCTTGCCATGCAAATACATCAACATTCGCCCGCAGGAAGGCGACGAGCACGCTTTCCTATTTGCTGTCGAGGGTGGAGCTTATAGTGAAATCCCCGCCCGTGCCGTCCTCCTTGACGGACACCTTCTTGATTTTTGGTCGTGCAGCCTTGGACATCTTGCTCTTGCCGGTGGAGCTCTCTGGCACGTCCTCAACGGGAGCATAACACTCCGAAGAGGTGCGCTTGCCGGAGTGGGTGCAAGAGGTCTTGCCGGAAGGAGTCTTGCTGGAGGGAGTCTTGCCAGCCTTCTTCCTCCCTGGAGCTTCAGCGGCAGGAGCAAGTGCCCTGGCAGCAGTTGCTGCAACTGCCTCTCGGTAGAGTTGGTTGGCGCAGATGAGCGCGTCTTTCTTGTTAGAGGGGACGATCCTGATGGTCAGCGGCCCCGGCATCTTCAACGTGTTGTAGGCGTAGTGGGACACCGCCATGAACTTGGCCAGCGCTGGGCGGCCAAGGATCCCATTGTATGGCAAGGGGATCTCGGCGACATCAAAGACGATCTTCTCCGTCCTATAGTTTAGCTTGCCCGCAAACGTAACCGACAGTGTGATTTTACCTTTAGGCTGGCTCCTTCCTGGGTTGACCCCTTGAAACGTGCCCATCTCTTCGAGGTCTCCATCAGGAATCTGCAGCTTCTTGATCACAGCGAGCGAGATCAAATTCAGACCGGCCCCACCGTCAACCAGCACTCTGGTCACCTTGAGGTTGCGTATTGTTGGTGAAACCAACAACGGCAAAGACCTGACTGCAGTTGTGCAGTCAGAGTGATCCTCGGTGTCAAAAATGATGGGCGTGCGGGACCACTTCAGTGGCTTCTAGGCATCGAACGACGGCTCCGCCACAGTGACCTCACGCGCCCACTGCTTCAGCTGGCGGTGTGAGGTGTGCAACGAGGCGCCACTGTCGACGCACATAGCCTCTGTAGCCTTCTGGAACTCGTGCTCGCCGGACTCGTCATCCTCGTCGTGATCATCATCCTCCACTTTCTTGTCGCGGCCCCGAGCGGGCCTCTCTTGTTGGTTATCTTTGCTGCGGCGACCCCCTTGGCCGCCACGCTTCTTGTCGGATCCCTCAGCACCATACTGACCCTTCTCCTTGTCTCGCCTTTCATATTCAGCCTTTTGCTTTTCCGTAAGCAGCTCAACTTGTCGGCAGTTCTGGAGGTCATGGCCCTTGGTGCGGTGGATCTTGTAGTACTGCTTGTCGGATCCTCCTGGCTTGCCGGCGGCCGCTAGGGCCAAGCAGGCGGCACACACGGCAACCTCCTTGCCGGGGTCGTAGGCCTTGGCCTTTTTGGTGGCGCCGAGCTCACCGGATCCCTCAACGGCAAGCACAGTCTTTCCCTTGCGCTTCCTGTTGCGGCGCCGGCCCTTCTTTGTTGGGGCGGCGGTGTCTTCGTCTGTGGAGTCGGTTTCCACACCAGCGTCCTCGCCGGGGTACTTCCTCCCCTCTTCAGCTCGAGCACATCTATCGGCCAGAACATAAAGTTCGGCCACATCTTTGACCTTGTTCTGATGGAATGCGCTGATAACGGCGGCGGGATGAACATCTGGGATGTTGTACTTGTTGGAAATATGCCCTAGAGGCAATAATAAATGGTTATTATTATATTTCTTTGTTCATGGTAATTGTCTATTATTCATGCTATAATTGTATTGTCCGGAAATCGTGATACATGTGTGAATACATAGACCACAACCTGTCCCTAGTAAGCCTCTAGTTGACTAGCTCGTTGATCAACAGATAGTCACGGTTTCCTGACTATGGACATTGGATGTCATTGATAACGGGATCACATCATTAGGAGAATGATGTGATGGACAAGACCCAATCCTAAGCATAGCATAAAAGATCGTGTAGTTTCGTTTGCTAGAGCTTTTCCAATGTCAAGTATCTTTTCCTTAGACCATGATATCGTGCAACTCCCGGATACCGTAGGAGTGCTTTGGGTGTGCCAAACGTCACAACGTAACTGGGTGACTATAAAGGTGCACTACGGGTATCTCCGAAAGTGTCTGTTGGGTTGGCACGGATCGAGACTGGGATTTTTCACTCCGTATGACGGAGAGGTATCTCTAGGCCCACTCGGTAATGCATCATCATAATGAGCTCAATGTGACTAAGGCGTTAGTCAAGGGATCATGCATTGCGGTACGAGTAAAGAGACTTGCCGGTAACGAGATTGAACAAGGTATTGGGATACCGACGATCGAATCTCGGGCAAGTAACATACTGATTGACAAAGGGAATTGTATACGGTATTGATTGAATCCTTGACACCGTGCTTCATCCGATGAGATCATCGTGGAACATGTGGGAGCCAACATGGGTATCCAGATCCCGCTGTTGGTTATTGACCGGAGAGGCATCTCGGTCATGTCTGCATGTCTCCCGAACCCGTAGGGTCTATACACTTAAGGTCCGGTGACGCTAGGGTTGTAGAGATATATGTATGCGGAAACCCGAAAGTTGTTCGGAGTCCCGGATGAGATCCCGGACGTCACGAGAGGTTCCGGAATGGTCCGGAGGTGAAGAATTATATATAGGAAGTCCAGTTTCGGCCACCGGGAAATTTTCGCGGGTTATCGGTATTGTACCGGGACCACCGGAAGGGTCCCGGGGGTCCACCGGGTGGGGCCACCTGTCCCGGAGGGCCCCGTGGGCTGAAAGTGGAAGGGAACCAGCCCCTAGTGGTCTGGGGCGCCCCCCTTGGGCCTCCCCCCATGCGCCTAGGGTTGGGAACCCTAGGGGGGAGTTCCCCCTTGCCTTGGGGGGCAAGGCAAGCCCTTCCCCCCCTTGTGGCCGCCGCCCCCCTTGAGATCCCATCTCTTGGGGCTGGCGCACCCCCCAGGGGCCTATATAAAGGGGGGGGAGGGCAGCACACAACAGCCTTGGGCGCCTCCCTCCTCCCCTGCAACACCTCTCTCTCTCTCTCTCGCAGAAGCTCGGCGTAGCCCTGCGGAGACCCGCTACATCCACCACCACGCCGTCGTGCTGCTGGATCTCCATCAACCTCTCCTTCCCCTTGCTGGATCAAGAAGGAGGAGACGTCGCTGCACCGTACGTGTGTTGAACGCGGAGGTGCCGTCCGTTCGGCACTCGGTCATCGGTGATTTGGATCACGGCGAGTATGACTCCGTCATCCACGTTCATTGGAACGCTTCCGCTCGCGATCTACAAGGGTATGTAGATGCACTCCTTTCCCCTCGTTGCTAGTAGAGTCCATAGATGCATCTTGGTGAGCGTAGGAAAATTTTAATATTATGCTACGATTCCCAACAGTGGCATCATGAGCCAGGCCTATGCGTAGTTACTATGCACGAGTAGAACACAAAGCAGTTGTGGGCGTTGAGTTTGCCAATTCTTCTTGCCGCTACTAGTCGTTTCTTGTTTCGGCGGCATTGTAGGATGAAGCGGCCCGGACCGACCTTACACGTACGCTTACGTGAGACAGGTTCCACCGACTGACATGCACTAGTTGCATAAGGTGGCTAGCGGGTGTCTGTCTCTCCTACTTTAGTCGGAACAGATTCGATGAAAAGGGTCCTTATGAAGGGTAAATAGAAATTGGCAAATCACGTTGTGGTCATACGTAGGTAAGAAATCGTTCTTGCTAGAAACCTACAAACCACGTAAAAAACTTGCAACAACAATTAGAGGACGTCTAACTTGTTTTTGCAGCAAGTGCTATGTGATGTGATATGGCCAGAAGATGTGATGAATGATATATGTGGTGTATGAGATTGATCATATTCTTGTAATAGGAATCACGACTTGCATGTCGATGAGTATGACAACCGGCAGGAGCCATAGGAGTTGTCTTTATTATTTTGTATGACCTGCGTGTCATTAAATAAACGCCATGTAAATTACTTTACTTTATTGCTAAACGCGTTAGCCATAGAAGTAGAAGTAATCATTGGCGTGACGACTTCATGAAGACACAATGATGGAGATCATGATGATGGAGATCATGGTGTCATGCCGGTGACAAAGATGATCATGGTGCCCCGAAGATGGAGATCAAAGGAGCATGATGATATTGGCCATATCATGTCACTATTTGATTGCATGTGATGTTTATCATGTTTTTGCATCTTATTTGCTTAGAACGACGATAGCAAGTAGGATGATCCGTTATAATAATTTCAAGAAAGTGTTCACCCTAACTGTGCACCGTTGCGAAGGTTCGTTGTTTCGAAGCACCACGTGATGATCGGGTGTGATAGATTCTAACGTTCGAATACAACGGGTGTTGACGAGCCTAGCATGTACAGACATGGCCTCGGAACACACGCAATACACTTAGGTTCACTTGACGAGCCTAGCATGTACAGACATGGCCTCGGAACACGGAGGACCGAAAGGTCGAGCATGAGTCGTATAGAAGATACGATCAACATGGAGATGTTCACCGATCTTGACTAGTCCGTCTCACGTGATGATCGGACACGGCCTAGTCGAATTCGGATCATGTTTCACTTAGATGACTAGAGGGATGTCTATCTGAGTGGGAGTTCATTAAATAATTTGATTATATGAACTTAATTATCATGAACTTAGTCTAAATCTTTACACTATGTATTGTAGATCAAATGGCCCACGTTGTCCTCAATTTCAACGCGTTCCTAGAGAAAACCAAGCTGAAAGATGATGGCAGCAACTATACGGACTGGGTCCGGAACCTGAGGATCATCCTCATAGCAGCCAAGAAAGATTATGTCTTAGAAGCACCGCTAGGTGAAGCACCAATCCCTGAGAACCAAGACGTTATGAACGCTTGGCAGCAGCGTGCTGATGATTACTCCCTCGTTCAGTGCGGCATGCTTTACAGCTTAGAACCGGGTCTCCAAAAGCGTTTTGAGAAACATGGAGCATATGAGATGTTCGAGGAGCTGAAACTGGTTTTTCAAGCTCATGCCCGGGTCGAGAGATATGAAGTCTCCGACAAGTTCTTCAGCTGTAAAATGGAGGAGAACAGTTCTGTTAGTGAGCACATACTCAGAATGTCTGGGTTGCACAACCGCTTGTCTCAGCTGGGAGTTAATCTCCCGGATGACGCGGTCATTGACAGAATCCTCCAGTCGCTTCCACCAAGCTACAAGAGCTTTGTGATGAACTACAATATGCAGGGGATGGAAAAGACCATTCCCGAGGTATATTCAATGCTGAAATCAGCTGAGGTAGAGATCAGAAAAGAACATCAAGTGTTGATGGTGAATAAAACCACTAAGTTCAAGAAGGGCAAGGGTAAGAAGAACTTCAAGAAGGACGGCAAGGGAGTTGCCGCGCCCGGTAAGCCAGTTACCGGGAAGAAGTCAAAGAATGGACCCAAGCCCGAGACTGAGTGCTTTTATTGCAAGGGAAGTGGTCACTGGAAGCGGAACTGCCCCAAATACTTAGCGGACAAGAAGAAGGCCGGCAACACCCAAGGTATATGTGATATACTAGTAATTGATGTGTACCTTACCAGTACTCGTAGTAGCTCCTGGGTATTTGATACCGGTGCGGTTGCTCATATTTGTAACTCAAAACAGGAACTACGGAATAAACGGAGACTGGCGAAGGACGAGGTGACGATGCGCGTCGGGAATGGTTCCAAGGTCGATGTGATCGCCGTCGGCACGCTACCTCTGCATCTACCCTACGGGATTAGTTTTAAACCTCAATAATTGTTATTTAGTGCCAGCTTTGAGCATGAACATTGTATCTGGATCTCGTTTAATTCGAGATGGCTACTCATTTAAATCTGAGAATAATGGTTGTTCTATTTATTTGAGAGATATGTTTTATGGTCATGCCCCGCTGGTCAATGGTTTATTTTTGATGAATCTCGAACGTGATGTTACACATGTTCATAGTGTGAATACCAAAAGATGTAAAGTTGATAACGATAGTCCCACATACTTGTGGCACTGCCGCCTTGGTCACATTGGTGTCAAGCGCATGAAGAAGCTCCATGCAGATGGACTTTTGGAGTCTCTTGATTACGAATCATTTGACACGTGCGAACCATGCCTCATGGGTAAGATGACCAAGACTCCGTTCTCCGGAACAATGGAGCGAGCAACCAACTTATTGGAAATCATACATACCGATGTGTGTGGTCCAATGAGTGTTGAGGCTCGCGGAGGATATCGTTATGTTCTCACTCTCACTGATGATTTAAGTAGATATGGGTATGTCTACCTAATGAAACACAAGTCTGAAACCTTTGAAAAGTTCAAGGAATTTCAGAGTGAAGTCGAGAATCAACGTGACAGGAAAATAAAATTCTTACGATCAGATCGTGGTGGAGAATATTTAAGTCACGAATTTGGTACACACTTAAGGAAATGTGGAATAGTTTCACAACTCACGCCGCCTGGAACACCTCAGAGAAATGGTGTGTCCGAACGTCGTAATCGCACTCTATTGGATATGGTGCGATCTATGATGTCTCTTACCGATTTACCGCTCTCATTTTGGGGTTATGCTTTAGAGACTGCCGCATTCACTTTAAATAGGGCACCGTCTAAATCCGTTGAGACGACACCGTATGAATTATGGTTTGGGAAGAAACCTAAGCTGTCGTTTCTAAAAGTTTGGGGATGCGATGCTTATGTCAAGAAACTTCAACCTGAAAAGCTCGAACCCAAATCGGAAAAATGCGTCTTCATAGGATACCCTAAGGAAACTATTGGGTATACCTTCTACCTCAGATCCGAAGGCAAGATCTTCGTTGCCAAGAACGGGTCCTTTCTAGAGAAGGAGTTTCTCTCGAAAGAATTGAGTGGGAGGAAAGTGGAACTTGATGAGGTGATAGTCACCCCTTCCGAACCGGAAAGTAGCGCAGCGCGGGAAAATGTTCCTGTGGTGCCTACACCGACTGGGGAGGAAGTTAATGATGATGATCATGAAGCTTCAGATCAAGTTACTGAACTTCGTAGGTCCACAAGGACACGTTCCGCACCAGAGTGGTACGGCAACCCTGTCCTGGAAATCATGTTGTTAGACAACGGTGAACCTTCGAACTATGAAGAAGCGATGGCGGGCCCGGATTCCGACAAATGGCTAGAAGCCATGAAATCCGAGATAGAATCCATGTATGAAAACAAAGTATGGACTTTGACTGACTTGCCCGATGAGCGGCGAGCCATAGAAAACAAATGGATCTTTAAGAAGAAGACGGACGCAGATGGTAATGTGACCATCTACAAAGCTCGACTTGTCGCTAAGGGTTATCGACAAGTTCAAGGGGTTGACTACGATGAGACTTTCTCACCCGTAGCGAAGCTGAAGTCCGTCCGAATCATGTTAGCAATTGCCGCATACTATGATTATGAGATATGGCAGATGGACGTCAAAACGGCATTCCTTAATGGCTTCCTTAAGGAAGAGTTGTATATGATGCAGCCGGAAGGTTTTGTCGATCCTAAGAATGCTAACAAAGTATGCAAGCTCCAGCGCTCAATCTATGGGCTGGTGCAAGCATCTCGGAGTTGGAACATTCGCTTTGATGAGATGATCAAAGCGTTTGGGTTTACACAGACTTATGGAGAAGCCTGTGTTTACAAGAAAGTGAGTGGGAGCTCTGTAGCATTTCTCATATTATATGTGGATGACATATTATTGATGGGAAATGATATAGAATTCTTGGAAAGTATAAAGGCCTATTTGAATAAGTGTTTTTCAATGAAGGACCTTGGAGAAGCTGCTTATATATTAGGCATCAAGATCTATAGAGATAGATCAAGACGCCTCATTGGTCTTTCACAGAGTACATACCTTGACAAGATATTGAAGAAGTTCAGTATGGATCAGTCCAAGAAGGGGTTCTTGCCTGTATTGCAAGGTGTGCAATTGAGCACGGCTCAATGCCCGACCACGGCAGAAGATATAGAACAGATGAGTGTCATCCCCTATGCCTCGGCCATAGGGTCTATTATGTATGCCATGCTGTGTACCAGACCTGATGTAAACCTTGCCGTAAGTTTGGTAGGAAGGTACCAAAGTAATCCCGGCAAGGAACACTGGACAGCGGTCAAGAATATCCTGAAGTACCTGAAGAGGACTAAGGATATGTTTCTCGTTTATGGAGGTGACGAAGAGGTCGTCGTAAAGGGTTACGTCGACGCTAGCTTCGACACAGATCTGGATGACTCGAAGTCACAGACCGGATACGTGTATATTTTGAATAGAGGAGCAGTTAGCTGGTGCAGTTGCAAGCAAAGCGTCGTGGCGGGATCTACATGTGAAGCGGAGTACATGGCAGCCTCAGAGGCAGCACAGGAAGCAGTCTGGATGAAGGAGTTCATTACCGACCTAGGGGTGATTCCCAATGCGTCGGGCCCAATGACTCTCTTCTGTGACAACACTGGAGCTATTGCCCTTGCGAAGGAGCCCAGGTTTCACAGGAAAACCAGGCATATCAAGCGTCGCTTCAACTCCATTCGTGAAAGTGTTCAAAATGGAGACATAGATATTTGTAAAGTACACACGGACCTGAATGTAGCAGATCCGTTGACTAAACCTCTCCCTAGGGCAAAACATGATCAACACCAGGACGCAATGGGTGTTCGATTCATCACAATGTAACTAGATTATTGACTCTAGTGCAAGTGGGAGACTGTTGGAAATATGCCCTAGAGGCAATAATAAATGGTTATTATTATATTTCTTTGTTCATGGTAATTGTCTATTATTCATGCTATAATTGTATTGTCCGGAAATCGTGATACATGTGTGAATACATAGACCACAACCTGTCCCTAGTAAGCCTCTAGTTGACTAGCTCGTTGATCAACAGATAGTCATGGTTTCCTGACTATGGACATTGGATGTCATTGATAACGGGATCACATCATTAGGAGAATGATGTGATGGACAAGACCCAATCCTAAGCATAGCATAAAAGATCGTGTAGTTTCGTTTGCTAGAGCTTTTCCAATGTCAAGTATCTTTTCCTTAGACCATGAGATCGTGCAACTCCCGGATACCGTAGGAGTGCTTTGGGTGTGCCAAACGTCACAACGTAACTGGGTGACTATAAAGGTGCACTACGGGTATCTCCGAAAGTGTCTGTTGGGTTGGCACGGATCGAGACTGGGATTTGTCACTCCGTATGACGGAGAGGTATCTCTGGGCCCACTCGGTAATGCATCATCATAATGAGCTCAATGTGACTAAGGCGTTAGTCACGGGATCATGCATTGCGGTACGAGTAAAGAGACTTGCCGGTAACGAGATTGAACAAGGTATTGGGATACCGACGATCGAATCTCGGGCAAGTAACATACCGATTGACAAAGGGAATTGTATACGGGATTGATTGAATCCTCGACACCGTGCTTCATCCGATGAGATCATCGTGGAACATGTGGGAGCCAACATGGGTATCCAGATCCCGCTGTTGGTTATTGACCGGAGAGGCGTCTCGGTCATGTCTGCATGTCTCCCGAACCCGTAGGGTCTACACACTTAAGGTTCGGTGACGCTAGGGTTGTAGAGATATATGTATGCGGAAACCTGAAAGTTGTTCGGAGTCCCGGATGAGATCCCGGACGTCACGAGAGGTTCCGGAATGGTCCGGAGGTGAAGAATTATATATAGGAAGTCTAGTTTCGGCCACCGGGAAAGTTTCGCGGGTTATCGGTATTGTATCGGGACCACCGGAAGGGTCCCGGGGGTCCACCGGGTGGGGCCACCTGTCCCGGAGGGCCCCGTGGGCTGAAACTGGAAGGGAACCAGCCCCTAGTGGGCTGGGGCGCCCCCCTTGGGCCTCCCCCATGCGCCTAGGGTTGGGAACCCTGGGGGGGAGTTCCCCCTTGCCTTGGGGGGCAAGGCAAGCCCTTCCCCCCCTTGTGGCCGCCGCCCCCCTTGAGATCCCATCTCTTGGGGCTGGCGCACCGCCCCCAGGGGCCTATATAAAGGGGGGGGGAGGGAGGGCAGCACACAACAGCCTTGGGCGCCTCCCTCCTCCCCTGCAACACCTCTCTCTCTCTCGCAGAAGCTCGGCGTAGCCCTGCGGAGACCCGCTACATCCACCACCACGCCGTCGTGCTGCTGGATCTCCATCAACCTCTCCTTCCCCTTGCTGGATCAAGAAGGAGGAGACGTCGCTGCACCGTACGTGTGTTGAACGCGGAGGTGCCGTCCGTTCGGCACTCGGTCATCGATGATTTGGATCACGGCGAGTACGACTCCGTCATCCACGTTCATTGGAACGCTTCCGCTCGCGATCTACAAGGGTATGTAGATGCACTCCTTTCCCCTCGTTGCTAGTAGACTCCATAGATGCATCTTGGTGAGTGTAGGAAAATTTTAATATTATGCTACGATTCCCAACAGTACTGCACCCGGCTAAACCTCTGTATGTACTTGCACATGTTTTCACCCTCTTTCTGGGGGATGATATGCAAATCGCTTGCCTGGCCATGAGCTTGGTGGCCTCCGGTGAAGGCGCCAACAAATTCATGACACAAATCCGACCAAGAAGAAATGGAATCCGCTGGCAAGTGCGTCAACCATGACAAGACATTGGGTTTGAGTGCCAACGAGAAGTAATTGGCAAGCACCTTGTCGTCGCGAGCTCCAGCAGCTTGCATCGCGATGGTGTAGATGCTGAGGAACTCCGACGGGTGGGTCTTGCCGTTGTACTTCTCGCCAACATCGGGCTTGAACGTGCGGTGGGAGGGCCACTCAAACTGCCCCAACTCTCGGGTAAAGGCTGGGCAACCCACCTCGTAAGGTAGGTCGCCGGGGCCCCCCAGCGCCGGGTGGTCCATAGTAGGCCCCGCACGCCGATCTGACTGATGGCGCATCTCCGTCGTCGTTCGATGGTATTTCGAGCGTCTTCCTGGGCCCGTTCCCGGAGGACTTGACGTTGGTCGCGATGTGTTCGTGAGTCGGACGACGCTGTGGAAACGTTGTCACCGACGTCAGGTCGACGGGCCGGTGGCCGTTGTCGCGGCCGCGGGGGGGGGGGGGAGTGCACCGTGGTCGCAGCGTGTCGGAGTAAATGGCCACAGGTAGCCCAACCGACTACCCCTGGTTCGTCAGAAAAATTATCAGGCCTTTGGGCCCTCAAGCACTCCAGGCATTCGGGCCGCCTTCCCTAGCCGGTTACCTCTGAAGCCGACTCCCGGAAGGCGACCCTGCCTCAGCAACCCCTCCCCAGGACGATTACAGGGTGGCCGACTCCAAGAAGCCGGCCAAGAAGGACGCCGACTCCAAAGAGCCGGCTGAGACCACAACCACTCCAAGCCACTCCCACATAACGGCGAAAAGACGGGGTGTGGCCACAGTGCGGCCCACTACCCCCGAAGCCCGAGGCGGGCATGGCTATAGGAGGCCGTATGGAGCGGCCGTCTCCCGTGCGGCTCGGCACTGTAGCCATGCCAGCCTCGACGTCATCCACGACCGACTCCTGTACGGCCCAAGGGCGGCGGGCCCCTTCAGCCAGAGAGAGGCGCGAAGTCAGCCCGGCCTCTCCTAGTCCGCCAAGGGCATAGCCGGCCCCCAGAAGCCGGCTACTCCCTTCCTCGAAGCAGGAGCCCCATTAAGGAGACAAGACGAGGTAAGGCTACAGTGAGAGCCCCCGAGGCGGCCCACTGTAGCCACGCTTACCTCGACAAAGCCCTCGTCATCAGAGGCGAGGCTACAGTAAGCAGCCGCCGACAAGGCCCTAGGCGGTGGGGCCGGCCTGTCGACCAAGGAGCCGGCAGCCGGCGGGACCCACCAGCCGGCGGGACCCAATTGCCGGCGGAGAAGCCGGCAAGCGTAGACACTGACGGCTGGGACCAGCTCCCAGTCGGATTACCATTGTACCCCCGGGGGGTAGGCCTATATAAACCCCCCGGAGCACCCATGCAAAGGGTTGGCCTCTGAGCATAGTTCGCTTCTAAGCATAGCGCACACACACACCATAGATAGAGAGAAGCAAGAGCTAGCCTTGTTCTTCTTCTCCCTTGATCTCAACAGCTCTAGGAGCGATTGTAGCTACCTTTCATCGATCTAGTGATCATGCGGAGACCCCGCAGAGCAGGACTAGGGGTGTTATCTCCTCGGAGAGCCCCGAACCTGGGTAAGATCCGCCG
This sequence comes from Triticum aestivum, assembly GCF_018294505.1. Taxonomy (NCBI): domain Eukaryota; kingdom Viridiplantae; phylum Streptophyta; class Magnoliopsida; order Poales; family Poaceae; genus Triticum; species Triticum aestivum. The sequence continues at coordinate 344,276,633 of NC_057805.1, forward strand.
GCGTGCATGTCTTCGCCTCATCCCGTTTCCAGGCACCGGCGACGTTTTATTGGCTCCCACAATGATAAGCCATCCCTTGGCATATGTCGCACCAACCACCCGACATTTGGCGCCCACCGTGGGGCCAGGTGCACCGTCGTCCGGAGACCTGTTCTGGACGGGAACCCTCTTCCTCCCCCGCGAGCGCAGCCAGCCTGCTGCGCCCGATGGCGTTTGCCTCGACGCGCTGCAAGGCGTCGACGACGCCTGCGCAGCGAGCCGCCTCGCCGATCTGCTCGGCGAGACTCGCATCTCCGACGAGCCTGCGTCCGACGCAGGCACCGACTACCCCGAGAGCCGCCTCGTCAGCCTCCTCGACCAACTTCACGTCTCCAGCGAGCCTGCTGCGGACATGGAGTCGGTCGGCTCCACCGACCCGATGCTCATCGACTCCGACACCGCGTCGCTTGACGCCTACCCCTCCGACGTGGTGGTCTTCGACGACCCCCTCCCTCGAGCTGACAGCGGCAGCAGCGCTGTCACCGAAGTGCTGGTCATCAGCCACGTCTCCAACTCGGGCGAGAATGCCCGCGACGCTCAGCAAGCGGCGATGCACGACCTCTCCGTCCCCATCCCGGCCGACGCCGACGCCGAGACCCTGGAGGCACGCCGCCTTGCCCTCATCGCGGAGGGCCAGAAGATAGCCTCGATGAGACGCCTCACCGAGGCCCACCAGCGCGAAGTCGACCGCGCCGCCTTCGGCACGCCGCCGCCTAGCGGCCCGAGCCGAGCCGGCTTCGTCCAGAAGCGCGGCGCAGCCGTCGCCAGCATGCTGGGCGCGGATCGCCCCGTCTACGCCACCCCGCTCGAGAATCTGCGAGCCGCTCAGGCGGCTGCAGAAGAGCTCAATGGGCTGGGAGCCGATGAGCTCCCCTACATGACGAGACGGATCCAACAGCTGCTCGACGCGGCTGCAGAACGGCACGAAGCCGGCGCCCGTGCTGATAGTCATCCCCCGCGCCGGGAGCACGCCGCGACGTCCCGCTCGCCGACTGCGAGCGGCGCGCGCCAGAAGAAAGACAAGGAGCCGGCTGCCAGCCGCAGCCGGACTCGCATCACCATCGAGCGCGACGCGGATGGCCGCCCTCGAGCTGTAGAGCACCAAGGAAATCTGCCTCCTCCCCCGCCTCGAAGAGAAAGACGCCTCACTCCGCCGCCTATCACACACCCGACTCTTGGCGACCGACTCGGCCGCCGAGAAGGAGTCGGCGAGAACGACGCCCGCCACAGGATCGACCGCCTTGCTCGATCCTTGGCGTTAGAAGAAGAAGACGATGTCGGCCCGCCATGCTTTGGCCCCCGCATCCGCGACGAGCCCTTCCCCAAAGGGTTCTCGCTCCCCAGAGACACGCCCAAGTACAACGGCTCGGTGAAGCCGGAAGATTGGCTCATCGACTACTCCACGGCCGTCAGCATAGCCAACGGCAATCGGCGCGTCGCCGTGAAGTACGTCCCCCTCATGCTGCAAGGCACGGCGCGCACATGGCTCAACAGCCTCAAGCCCTACAGCATCAACAGTTGGCTGGACTTCACCGAAGTCTTCGTCCGCAACTTCACCAGCACCTACAAGCGGCCTCCCAAGCCTCGCCAGCTCTCCCTCTGCGTCCAAGGGCCCAACGAGTCGACCCGCGACTACCTCACGCGATGGGCCGAGCTCCGCAACTCCTGCGAGGGGGTGCACGAGGTCCAGGCCATCGAGTACTTCACCGTCGGGTGCCGAGAGGGCACCCTCCTCAAGCACCGACTCCTCTGCGACGAGCCAGCTACCCTCGACGATTTACTAGTCATCGCCGACAAGTACGCTACAGCCAACTCCTCGATGAAGACCGAGCTGAGAGTAGACGCCTCTGGGAAGGTGATTGCTCCGGCTCCCAAGATGCCGGCAGGCGACCCTAATCGGCGCCCCTACCAGAACGACCACAAGCGCAAGGGCCCCATGCCGACTTCCTCCAGTCGGCAGGTGGCCACAGTTGAAGACGAGCAGCCTGAAGAACGGCCCGCTCCCAAGAAGAAGGGTGGAAGGCCGGCTTGGCAGCCGTCTTTCTCCTACGAACAAGCACTCGATGCCCCCTGCAAGTTCCACAGCGGCGCGAAGCCGTCCAACCACACAACCCAGAAATGCCACTGGCTCACCCGCATCACCAAGGGCGAGGGAATGCTGCCGCCTCCGCCTCCCGGCCCGCCGCCTCCAGCCCCCCAGCAGCCGGCGGCTCGGCCGGCAGTCGGCGCCATCCAAGACGAATTCCCCGAAGAGCACGCCGCCTACGTCGTCTTCACTAGTCAAGCCGACGACAAGCGCAGCCGACGCTGACAGCACCAAGAAGTGAATGCAGTCGCCATCAGCGCCCCCGAGTTCATGCACTGGTCAGAAAAGCCAATCAGCTGGAGCCAGGCCGACCACCCAGAGGTGATGCCTTCGCCTGGCTCCTATGCAATGGTCTTGGATGTCACCCTCGCGACGGAGAGGCGAGCTGCCAGATTTTCCCGCGTCCTGATAGACGGCGGAAGCAGTATCAACATACTGTACCGCGATACCATGGAGAAGCTGAACATCAAAGCGAAGCAGCTCATGCCGAGCCGCACCGTCTTCCATGGTATCGTCCCCGGCCTGTCTTGCTCCCCAATCGGCAAGATCAAAATGGATGTTCTCTTCGGAGACAAAGATCATTTCCGCCGAGAAGCAATATGGTTCGAGGTAGTGGATTTGGAGAGCCCCTATCATGCACTGCTTGGCCGACCTGCTCTGGCCAAGTTCATGGCTGTGCCCCATTACGCCTACCTGAAAATGAAGATGCCGAGCTCGAAGGGGATCATCACGGTAGCCGGCGACTACAAGAAGTCCATCGAGTGCGCCATGGCCAGTAGCCGGCTGGCCGAGTCCCTCGTGGTGGCAGAAGAGAAGAAGATGTTGGAACGGGTTGTGGCCATGGCCGGCAAGCAGCCGGCCTTGTCCCCCAACCCCAAGGATTGTGATGCGCAGGGCTCCTTCCAGCCTGCCAAAGAGACGAAGAAGATACCTCTGGACCCGGAGAACCCGGAGAGGTTCGCTGTCATTGGGGCGAACTTGGACAGTAAATAGGAAGGCGAGCTCGTCGACTTCCTCCGTGAGAATCGAGACATCTTTGCATGGTCCCCAAAGGACATGCCGGGTGTCCCGAAGGATTTCGCCGAGCACAAGCTACATGTCCGAGATGATGCGAAGCCGGTCAAGCAGCCCCTCCGCCGACTGTCAGAAGAGAAGCGAAGAATTGTGGGAGAAGAGATAGCCCGGCTCCTTGCCGCCGGCTTTATCATGGAAGTGTTCTTTCCAGAATGGCTTGCCAACCCAGTTCTGGTTCTGAAGAAGAATAACAAGTGGCGTATGTGTATAGACTACACTAGTCTGAACAAGGCCTGCCCAAAGGATCTGTTTGCTCTGCCACGGATTGACCAAGTGATAGACTCCACAGCCGGATGCGAGCTGTTAAGTTTTTTGGATGCATACTCAGGGTACCATCAGATCAAGTTGGACCCGGCTGACCGCCTGAAGACTGCCTTCATCACACCCTTTGGAGCTTTCTGCTACCTGACAATGACATTCGGCTTGAGAAATGCCGGTGCCACTTTTCAGCGTTGCATGCAGAAATGTCTCTTGAAACAACTCGGCAGAAATGCCCACGTCTATGTAGACGACATTGTGGTGAAGACAGAGAAGCGCGGTACCTTGTTGGAAGACCTGAAAGAAACATTTGCCAACTTGCGCCGATTCCAGATCAAGCTCAATCCCGAGAAGTGCGTGTTCGGAGTGCCAGCCGGCCAGTTGCTAGGCTTCCTGGTCTCCGAACGCGGCATTGAGTGCAACCCCGTCAAGATCAAGGCCATCGAGAGGATGGAGATTCCCACCAAGCTGCGAGATGTGCAGAAGTTCACTGGCTGCTTAGCCTCCCTGAATCGTTTTATCAGCCGACTAGGAGAAAAGGCTCTCCCCTTGTACCGACTCATGAAGAAGTCCACTCACTTCGAGTGGAATGATCAAGCCGACCAAGCCTTCCATGAGTTGAAGAAAATGCTGACCACTCCGCCTGTCCTGGCTGCGCCGACTGAGAAGGAGCCCATGCTCCTCTACATCGCCGCGACTAGCCGAGTCGTCAGCACTGTTGTTGTGGTCCAGCGCCCGGAGGAAGGCCGAGCCCAGCTGGTCCAGAGGCCGGTGTACTATCTCAGCGAAGTACTGTCCAGCTCAAAGCAAAACTACCCGCACTACCAGAAGATGTGCTATGGGGTGTACTTCGCTGCCAAGAAACTGAAGCCCTACTTCCAAGAGCACCCCATCACGGTCGTGTGCACTGCCCCGCTTGCCGAGATCATAGGCAGCCGGGATGCATCCGGCCGGGTGGCCAAATGGGCCATTGCATTGGCGCCCTACACGATCTTCTATCAACCCCGCACCGCCATCAAGTCGCAAGCATTGGCCGACTTCCTCGTCGACTGGGCCGAGACCCAGTACTTACCGCCGGCTCCCGACTCTACCCATTGGCGGATGCACTTTGACGGGTCCAAGATGCGCACCGGCTTGGGAGCCGGCATCGTCCTCACCTCTCCCAAAGGCGACAAGCTCAAGTACACGCTGCAGATCCACTTCGCCGCCTCCAACAACGTGGCCGAGTACGAGGCGCTCGTACACGGGCTCCGGCTAGCCAAAGAGCTTGGCATACGCCGGATCCTGTGCTACGGCGACTCAGACTTGGTGGTCCAGCAATCGTCTGGCGATTGGGACGCCAAGGACGCGAACATGGCGAGCTATCGTTTCCTCGTCCAGCAGATAAGCGGATACTTCGAAGGGTGCGAGTTCCTTCACGTGCCAAGGGCCGACAACGACCAAGCAGATGCCCTAGCACGGATCGGCTCCACCCGACAAGCCATACCGACTGGCGTCTCCCTCCAGCGCCTCCTCAAGCCGTCCATCAAGCCGTCTCCAGAGTCGGATTCCATCTTCGTACCGCCTGCGCCAGAAACAGCCGGATCCGACTGGAGAAATCCCGCAGGCGGCACGGGGACTTCGACGACTGGCCCGGGGACTGCCGTAGTCGCACCCGGCCCGGGGACTTCAGAACCCGGCTCGGGGACTGCAGCAGTCGGCCCGGGGACTGCAACGACACAAGAAGCGGTGGCCGACTCACCCAACCCACCCACCCGAGTCATGGTGGCCACATTAACAGAAGAAGAAGTCACAGCTCCCTCATGGGCCCAGCCCATCCTCAAGTTCCTAGTCAGCAGAGAGCTGCCGGCTGATGAGATCTCAGCAAGACTAGTGCAACGACGAGCCGCAGCATATACAATAATCAACAGAGAGCTTGTGAAGCGCAGCGTCACTGGAGTCTTCCAGCGTTGTGTCGAGCCAGAAAAAGGAGTGGCAATCCTCAAAGACATCCACCAAGGCGAATGCGGCCACCACGCAGCCTCAAGATCCCTCGTGGCCAAGGCTTTCCGCCATGGTTTCTTCTGGTCGACTGCCTTGGAGGATGCTAAAGAAATAGTCAAGAGCTGCAGAGGATGTCAAGTTTTTAGTTCCAAGCAACACCTGCCGGCTTCTGCCCTCAAGACCATTCCCCTCACTTGGCCTTTTGCCGTCTGGGGACTGGACATGGTGGGCCCTTTCAAGACAGCCCGCGGTGGCCTGACACATCTACTTGTTGCTGTGGACAAGTTCACAAAGTGGATTGAAGCAAAGCCAATCAAGAAGCTCAATGGGCCGACTGCCGTAACATTCATCACCGACATCACTACTCGGTACGGCGTGCCGCACAGCATCATCACCGACAACGGCACGAACTTCGCCAAAGGAGCACTGGCACGTTTCTGCGCGACGCAGGGCATCCGACTGGACTTAGCGTCCGTTGCCCACCCGCAGTCAAACGGCCAGGTCGAGCGAGCAAATGGACTCATCCTCTCCGGCATCAAGCCCCGACTGGTTGTACCACTGGAGCGATCGGCCGGCTGCTGGCTCGAAGAGCTGCCGGCTGTCCTCTGGAGTCTGCGCACTACACCCAACAAGTCAACCGGCTTCACTCCATTCTTCCTCGTGTACGGTGCCGAGGCTGTCATCCCAACAGACATCGAGTTCGACTCGCCTCGGATCACCATGTACACGGAGGAGGAGGCCAAAGAAGCAAGAGAAGACGGCGTGGACCTACTGGAAGAAGGCCGGCTGTTAGCACTCAGCCGGTCCGCCATCTACCAGCAAGGGCTGCGCCGCTACTACAACCGCAAGGTCAAGCCAAGATCCTTCCAAGAGGGCGACCTTGTGCTCCGGCTGATCCAGCGAACAGCCGGCCAGCACAAGCTCTCGGCCCCTTGGGAAGGCCCCTTCGTCGTCAGCAAGGCACTCGGCAACGACTCCTACTACTTGATCGACGCGCAAAAACCAAGAGCACGCAAGAGAGACGACTCCGGCAAGGAGTCGGAGCGACCATGGAACGCAAACCTCCTAAGACGATTTTACAGCTGAAAAGCAGTATGTATCACGCTCCCCTTTTGTATTAAGTACAAACCAACAGGCCCCCCGAACAGTACTCGGGGACTGCCTTTTATTTATCTATGAATGACGAGTGTCATATCCATGAATGTATTATTACATTTTGAATTCTTGTCCGGCACCGGGTTCGACTAGTCGGCCCGGGGACTGGCCGCCTTGAGCTATATTGAAAGTTTTCCCTAAAGTCAGAAAAGTAGTGCGCCGGCTCCCGAGTCCTCTCTTGTTGAAAGTCGCAGCTCAAAGAACTGACTGTCCGACTAGCAAGAGGCAAGACAGAAAGGACGCCCACACGAAAAATGGCTAAGGAACAACGAACCTATATAGCAAAGAGACGGCCTCCAAACATGCCTGCCGGCTGCCAGAACAGCCGGCTGGCCGGCTTCCTAAAAACTTAGCTTTAGTCCAGCAGAGCTAGAGTACTTCCCCCCCCCAATCGGCCAGGCACTCCTCCGGCTACAGATTGCAGAGCAACTGTTTGACTGGGGAGGCGGCAACAAGGGAGGGCGGCAAAGGAAAAAGCAGAAGGACAACAAGCAAAAGTACAAGGAAAGGCCAAATGCATAAGTTATATATACATAAAGCCCCCAACAGGCGGCAACAGACATAAGTTCGAATACACCCAGTGGGTGGAATTGTGCAGAATTTAACCAAACATTGTTCTAAAGAGTAACAAGACAGGAAAAGCAAAAAATGGCGGACTAGGGCGCGACATGGAGGCCGAGCTGGTCGGTGAAGGCGGCCTCGCCGGCTGAAGGAGTGGCCGCCTAGCGGGTCTCGGCTTGGCCATCACCTACGGCAGGCGACGCACTCGCGCGCGACGTGGTGCTGGAGGTGCGGTCAGGCTGAGGCTGGCCGGCTGCTCCACCAGCCGGCTCGGCGTCTTCACCTTCCTCCTCCTCTTCTTCACCCTCGTCGCTGGAGTCGATCTCCTCCGCCGAGTCTTCGCCGTACGCCGGGTCCAGCCCGAACCACTCCTCCGGCTGGGCAACTCCATTGTCGTCCACCTCGGGGGCGAAGACGCTGGTGTCGGTATAGTCGGCGATCGCCGAAGCCCGCCGAATGATGGCCGGCCGCGCCGGCTCCAGCTCCGTGTCGGCTTGCTGCCGCCAGGTAGCCAGCTGGTCCAGGCTCAGGCCGGGATACCAGGCCTTGACGAACTCCAGCGCCCGCCTGGCGCCGGAGCGAGCCGCCGAGGCCTTCCAAGCCTCGAAGCGGCCGACTGCCACCTCCAGCCAGTCGGCGGTCCGACTGGGGGTGCGAGGGACCGCTTGGCCGGGCCAGAGGGCGGCCAAGACCTGCGCCCCGGCACGCTGAAGTCGGCGGAGCAGCCGGTGAGCCGGCTGGATGCGAGCCTGGATCGCCAGGAGCTGTTCCTCCAGCGAGCGGCCGGCGGTTGGCGAGATTTCAAAGCCGGCTTGCCTCCGCGCCTGGCGACGGGCCTCGATGGTCTGGTTGGCGGCAGTAGAATAGCCAGGGAAATACTCTGCGCAAGAAAGAAGAAGAAAGGAAGAAAAGAACACCAAAATCAGAAAAACGAGCCAAAGTGGCAGACGGCAAGAAAGGACGAAGGGGTAGGCGGCTTACCGTCAACCAGATCTTCGATCTGGCCATAGCCAGAGACCAGAGTCTGCCTGGCCTCAGCCCAGCCGGCCGCCTCCGTCTCGAACTCGGCCTGGAGAGTGGCTTCGCGGTCCTGCGCCGCCTTCAGTGCCGCCTTGTGGCTTTCTTCCTGGTCGGCCAACTTCTTGGCCAGGCGGTCGCGCTCCTGCACCAAGGCGGCGAGCTCGGCATCCTTGGCACGAAGAGCAGTCTGGGACTCCCCCAGCTGTGCCCTCAGACTGGCGTTGGCCGCTGCAAAGTCGGAAGAAGAAGAAGAACAGTAAGAAATCGTCAAGGAAGATCCGACCCGACTGCTCAGCAGTCGGCCCGAATCTCGGGGACTACACCCAGTGGGTGCGCTGACGCGCCCCCACATGAGACAATGAACAAACCACGTACCTCGGCTCTCAGTAAGATCGGCGGTCTTCTGAGTCAGCTCCCGAGCCTGGGAGTTGAAGGCGGCCGCTCGAAGGTTGTGGTAGTCCTGCAAGATGGACAGAAGACCGAAGTGAGAACAAAAATAGCAAAGGCAAATCCACCAAGAAGTTCCAAGCCGCCTGCTCAGCAGCCGGCTCGGAACTCGGGGACTACACCCAGTGGGTGCGCTGACGCGCCCCCACAGAAGAAAATCAAGATCAAGAAGAGAAAGCAATGTCAAGAAGAAGCAAGATGAGGAATACTAACCCAGATGGCCGCCCGCGTTGCGAGGAACTCGTCGGTGAACTGCCTCAGCGCCGCGGCTTGGCTTTGGAGCCGGGTCCGGACGTCTTGTGCAGCCACGTTCACTACGGCTGTCCCTCCGCCCGGCGTCCACCCCGAGGTAGCGCTGGCCGCCTCCGCATCTCGGGCCGACGAGCTGGAGCCCACGGCCGGCTGTGGCTCCGACGCGGCCTTCTGCGGCTCCGACGCGGCCTTCCCCGCACGCCGGCTTGGCGGAATCCGGACCGCCACCTCAACCCTCGCGGCCGGCTCGCCCTCCGCCGACTGTGCAGGCGGTGGGTCAGGCCGGCCACCTTGGGCCACCCCAGTCGGAAGGGTCGGCTCTGGCGCCTTATCCAAGATGATGACGTCGTCGCCGCTTCCCCCCAGCCCTGGCTGGTCGCCGCTGGCTCCCCCTGGCGAGGGCTCCATGTCCCCAGGCGCCATGACGCGCAGGGGGGTGACCATCAAAACCTCCCCTGCCGCCGCGGCCTCAGCCTCTGCCTGGGCCCTGGCTGCGGCCTCGGCGAGTGCCTTCGCCGCCTCCTCCTCCCGTGCCGCCTGGGCGGCGGCCGCCTTCCGTGCCTCCGCCTCCCGTGCCTCCTGCTCCTCCCGCGCCTCCCGCGCGTTCCTTTCCGTCGCCTCCTGGAGGTCGGCGCGGGGGTCCACGCGGCGGGTGGTGCTCCCAGAGCCCCTGGGCGACTCGACGACGGAGCCGGCAGCCGCCCTCTCAAGTGACAACGGAGCTCTGATCGTTGAAGAAAAAGATAAAGGTTTCAAGAACCACCAAAGAAAAGAAAGAAAGAGAGTACACAAAGAAAGATTCGGACTTACGCCGACACGGTCTGCGGTTGCTTCACCACCTTGCGGAAACGAGCCGCCTTCGCGGCCGCCTCCTCCCGCCTGGTGGCTGCCGCCCCGCCTCTGGGTTTCTTCGTTCGGCTGCCGAACAAGCCCTGGGCGGCGCGACGCTTCTGACCTCCACCCCGAGCAGGCTGCGCGGCGGAGGAGCCCGCGCCGCGTCCAGATGCCGGCTGGCGGCGCGGGACGGCTTCGGCTTCATCGTCGTCCGGCCAGTCGTCAAAGGTGGCAGTGAACCCGGAGCCGCCTGTTTCGCCGCCGGCTTGGCCTCCGCCCGGCTCGACGTCGTCGTCCATATGGACCGCCCCCAGGTCGGGATCCTCCAGATCGTGTTCGACCCGGTCGGGGACGAATCGGCGCTCCGTGTCTGACCCGCCGGCCGGCCGAAGAAGAGGACTCTGTCAAAGAACAAGCCGACTAAGTTAGAGTCGGCCCAGAGGAACTCGGCAACGAAGAGAGAGAAAAAGACACAGGGAGAGCATACCGTAGGCGGCGGATTGGCTCGGCTATACGGCTCCTTGCCGAACTGCCACTCTTCGGTGAGTTTGCAGTTCGCAAGGTAGTTCACCATGTAGGCGACCTCCTCGCGCGGCATCTCCTTGGTGCACATTCGGCTCGGATCGAGCTGGCCGCTCATCTGACAGATCAGATGAGGCCGGCTCTGGAGCGGAAGAACCCGGCGCGTGACGAACGCGGCCAGAAGGTCGGGCCCCGTCAGGCCCTCCGACTGGACCATCACCCGCAGTCGGGCGATGGCGGCGTTTCCCGCCGGCGACAGCGTCACAGCCCGGAAGGACCACTGGGGCAGCCTGCCCGCCGGTGGGCCGGCTACGTAAGCCGGCAGGTTGATGTAGTCGCCCCGTGGGGCGATGTTCCGCACGTAGAAGTACGACTTCTGCCACTTCTTCACCGATTGGATCAGCGTGATGACGGGGAAGGGGTTGTCGGCAGCCGATCTCCGCGACGCGATGAAGGCGCCAGTATGAGCCGGCACGCCCCGCATGCGCGTGCCCAGCTTCGACTGGAAGAACTCCCCCCAGAGCTCAAGGGTGGGGAGGACGCCGAGATAGCCCTCGCACAGGGTGACGAAGGCGGAGAGCAGCACCACCGCGTTTGGGGTGAGATGGTGCGGTTGGAGCTGATAGAATTCGAGCCAGGAGCGGAAGAAGGCGCTCACTGGCAGGCCGAAGCCGCGCAAGAAGTGCGAGCGGAAGACCACCCGCTCGCCCTCCTGCGGCCTCGGCGAGATTTCCTTCGCCGGCGCGAGGCGGACCTCCACTTTGTCCGCGCTGGGCAGCCGCCGCGTGTCGCGGAGGAAGTCGACGTGGTCGTCATGGACGTTGGAGCCGTCCCAATCCCCGCCAAGCTGCTCTACGGTGGGAGGCATGGCGAAAGCTAGCACGGCGGCGGAGGAGCGTGCGGTGGAAGAGCGCGGCGGCGAGGCGCTGTCGCAAGAACTGGCAAGGGGAAGAAGACGGTGGAAGTAGGAGGAGCGTGCGAGGGCCTGCCGCCCTCCACTTCCCCCTACTTATAGCCTCACGAGGCCGAAGAGGCCGGACGTGGGGGGGGGACGTGGGATTAACTACGCCCACTCCCCCCACGTCTCGCGATTATTGCGCATAAATGCGAGCCGAAACTGCCGCACGGAACGTGCGGGCGGTTTCGGGATACAAAGGATCCGCGCCTGGGCCGGGGCGCGGACGTGGCGGGCCCCCTCCCTGCGGCGACGTCCCGTCACGCGCGTGGGCTGGCAGGCCTTCCGGCCACGTGGTTCGCAGACGGCCAGTGGCCGGCCCGCGGCCCGGTGCGCGCGCCCGCGGGCTCCCGCCCTCCGACTCCAGAAGATTTCGACTCAGGCGGCACGCCTGACCAAGGCCGGCTCCTAACTGCCGGCTTGTCAAGATAGGAAGCTGATCGAGCTTCTCAACCCCTACTCCACCTCGAAGCCCAATCAGCTTCGGGGACTACTGTCGGAGTAAATGGCCACGGGTAGCCCAACCGACTATGCCTGGTTCGTCAGAAAAATTATCAGGCCTTTGGGCCCTCAAGCACTCCAGGCATTCGGGCCGCCTTCCCTGGCCGGTTACCTCTGAAGCCGACTCCCGGAAGGCGACCCTGCCTCAGCAACCCCTCCCCAGGACGATTACAGGGTGGCCGACTCCAAGAAGCCGGCCAAGAAGGACGCCGACTCCAAAGAGCCGGCCGAGACCACAACCACTCCAAGCCACTCCCACATAACGGCAACAAGACGGGGTGTGGCCACAGTGCGGCCCACTACCCCCGAAGCCCGAGGCGGGCATGGCTACTGGAGGCCGTATGGAGCGGCCGTCTCCCGTGCGGCTCGGCACTGTAGCCATGCCAGCCTCGACGTCATCCACGACCGACTCCTGTACGGCCCAAGGGCGGCGGGCCCCTTCAGCCAGAGAGAGGCGCGAAGACGGCCCGGCCTCTCCCAGTCGGCCAAGGGCATAGCCGGCCCCCAGAAGCCGGCTACTCCCTTCCTCGAAGCAGGAGCCCCATTAAGGAGACAAGACGAGGTAAGGCTACAGTGAGAGCCCCCGAGGCGGCCCACTGTAGCCACGCTTACCTCGACAAAGCCCTCGTCATCAGAGGCGAGGCTACAGTAAGCAGCCGCCGACAAGGCCCTAGGCGGTGGGGCCGGCCTGTCGACCAAGGAGCCGGCAGCCGGCGGGACCCACCAGCCGGCGGGACCCAATTGCCGGCGGAGAAGCCGGCAAGCGTAGACACTGACGGCTGGGACCAGCTCCCAGTCGGATTACCATTGTACCCCCGGGGGGTAGGCCTATATAAACCCCCCGGAGCACCCATGCAAAGGGTTGGCCTCTGAGCATAGTCCGCTTCTAAGCATAGCACACGCACACACCATAGATAGAGAGAAGCAAGAGCTAGCCTTGTTCTTCTTCTCCCTTGATCTCAACAGCTCTAGGAGCGATTGTAGCTACCTTTCATCGATCTAGTGATCATGCGGAGACCCCGCAGAGCAGGACTAGGGGTGTTATCTCCTCGGAGAGCCCCGAACCTGGGTAAGATCCGCCGGCGTGCATGTCTTCGCCTCATCCCGTTTCCAGGCACCGGCGACGTTTTATTGGCTCCCACAATGATAAGCCATCCCTTGGCATATGTCGCACCAACCACCCGACACAGCGTCTCTAGTCTCCCCACCGCCGGCATGCACAGGCTCGTCAGGACGCCGGTGCGAGGGTCCCGTCGGGAGCGGCTCGTCTTTGTTGGCAAAGCTGACAAGGCTTCGGATGGTGGCTCTCCACTCGTCGAGCTTCTCCGCAGTAGGGGGGAAGTCGAGGAGCAGCTGCACGCGCGCCAGCGCTTCTGCTGGCGTAGGTGGCGGCGAGATCTGCGTAGACCGTGACGCGCTTCGACTTCTAACCGGGTTAGAAGTAGCTCTGTCACGGTCTCGCGGTCGCACGCCGCCTGCACCGGTGTCTGAGCGCGCACGCCGGCCTGGTTCATCCTGTGAGTGGCGCACAGGGCTCTTTCTGCGACGGTGCCCGGGGGCTCCGGCATCACGGTGTTGCTCATCACGCGCGGCCTGGGAAGGGCGCGACAAGGGCGCCAGGTGGGGTGCCGTAGAGGCTGCTGCGCCACCTGTGGGTAGCACGGCCCCGCCCCCGGACCCAGCGGCGCGTGGCTCGTAGTCTCGTATTCGGACGACGCCGCTCACTTGGCTCCGATCGCCAGATTGTCATGGATGCTCGCGGGCTACGTCTCCGGCCCCATCCGTGGGCACCCGGCCGCCTGCTCGCGCTGGCGCGGACGGGCCGGCCCCGGATGAGCCGATCGCTGTGATCCCCTTTCTCTTGGGGGCCATGGTGATGATGAAGTCGGTGTGCTAACCCTTAAACCAGATTTTCACAGCTTGCGCTCCCTACCTGGCGTGCCAAAGATGTCAAGGGAAACGACACCAACGGGATCACGAAGAATCCCTTTTGCTACGGTTGGCGGGCGCGGGGCTGTGGAAAGAGCGGGATTGAGAGATCAACGCAGGGGGGTTATCCAGGTTCGGGCCGCAAGTGATGCGTAATACCCTACTCCTGCTGGTTTCTGTTTATCTGGTGTTCTTGGAGTAGCCACAAGGCGTGCGGGGTCCAAAAATTCCGAATCCTCTCCCAGTATGCCGCGGGCCTCCTTTTATAGACAAAGGGGCTGCCACAGTGGCACACAGGAGGTGGAAAGCTAAACAGTGGTCGAGTCTATCCTCTAGCACCATAGGACAAACGCATTTAATGCGTTGCCGACGTGCCCTTCTTGCTTTATCGGGGACGGCAAGGAAGCTCGTCCCAGCTGTCGCCGCCTCGCCTAGCTTCGACACGCATCCGAACTGACGAGGCGGGTAGTGCCACGCTGGCTGGCTGGCTGCTGAGTTGGTGCGGTGGCAGTGCCTTCACGAAGATCTGCATGCCACCACGCAGGTGCTTGCTGAGTTGGCCTAGAGGCCGCACGTCGCCACGCAGGCGCTCGCCTAGTTGGTGGGCTGGCAGCTGCATGGGAACGGCGGCGGAGTCTTGGCAGATGTGGGCCTGGCTGTGGCCCCGCGGATGTTTTCGGCAAGAGTCTTGCGGGGGGCCCGGCAAGGGTTTTGCCGTGGCATCGTGGTTGTCCCCGGCAAGGGGCTTGCCGTGGGTCTCGTGGGTATCCTTGGCAAGGATCTTGCCGAGGATCTTCATCTTCTGGTTATTCATCTAGTCTTGTATGCTTCTGGTCTTCACAAAGATCTGCATGCCACCATGGAGGCGCTTCCCGAGTCTTGGTTCCAATGTGGTTTGAGGGCGTCAGAACTCTCAGGCTCAAGGGTGGCAGCCCTGCTGGCATTGGGCAAGTTGCCCCGGCAAGGCTCTTGCCGGGGCTGTGGAGGCCGTCCCGGCAAGGACCTTGCCGGGGGAGTCCACCTCGCCCTTCTGCTCTTTGTATTTCTGGCTTGGCGTTGGTCTAGTCGTCTTGTGCCTTCATTTCCTCTGCCCCGCCAAGCGTGGCCAGGGGCATGGGGCTGCGACTGCCCGCGCGCAAGTAAAGGGGTGCAAAAAGGGACCCCCTACTTTTGTACACCGGCACCATACTAGCTTCCAATATTTCTTGTTGTCATTATAGTTTTTTTACTGCAAATTATTGAAAAAACAGAGATTTGCTAATGGTTTCCTTTGTTTTTTTGAGTTCTTCAAGTAAAAAACCAGATAAAGTTGTGAAACGGAAGATAGCCGGGAAGAAGAAAGTTGCTCCCGACATGTCTAACACTTCAGGAGATTCTAATGTTTTCAAGAAAGCTCCCAAAGTATGTTTTGAAAATAAAGTGTAAGATACTTTCAATTTGAATGGTAGAAAGGTGCATTTGACAAGAAATCCTTTTATTTTTTTGAAAAAATAGGTTGACAATGTGATGCAAGAGTTCGATGAGTATGTCTTGTACCATGACATGAAGAAGAAAACAGAGGTTGGTATATTGCTTGTTAGTTTTATGTCATTAAAAGTTTTGAAAAATCGAAGACCCTAAGTGTTCTGTAAAATTATTTGCAGGAATAGATTAGTATTCAGGAAAAAAATCCTAAGCAAAGGGAGAAGCAGTAGCAGTCAGGAAGGGGCAGATACAGTTATTGTGGAAGCTTCTTCTGTTTATGGTCATATTGCAGAACTTGGAGGTGAGACCGAGGCGACAAGAGGGAATGTATTTGTAAATGAAGCACATGAAACAGAGGGAGAAAAAAATCATGACATTGCCTATGGGAGCTACTGATGAAAATGAAGATCATGTTGCAGAGGCAGCATGTCAAAATGTAGAAGCGAAGGTATAAAAAAAATCTGAAACTATGTTTTGTTGTTGTAAACATGGTTTGTTAGTATTGTAGTGTCAGTAACATATTTTATTTAGGAATAAATAAAGTATTGAAATAACTGTTCATATTTCATTTCAGGTTCAGAATGATTCCGTGGGTGATGAAGTACCTTTATCTTCTATCATCTCCTTAAATACAGTGGGTGACAACGAAGGAGTGGAATGCACGTGCACTCAAAAATATGAAACACTGTCTACTTTGGAAGCATCTGAACAAGTAAGAACCCAAAAAAATTCCCAGCCTTTAAAATAGTAGGAACTGAAAAATAAACCAAGTGTAGTAGAATTACTTTGCAGGCTGTTTGTTTTAAACTTTTCTGTTTTGTTGTCATAAATCATATATTTGGCATAGAACTATATGCCAAAAACTGTATTTAAGATATTTTTGTGATGCTCTGTAGGAAGAATTTGGTGCAGAAGAAGCTTGTCAAGTTTCAGATGATGGTTCAATCATTAAAGATTCTGAAGAGGATGAAAGTGATAGTGATTGTAAACCTGAAGAATATATGTTTCCAACTCCAGATGAATTGGAGAAAACCAATATACCACATATTGGCAGGGTGTTTTCCACTCTAGAGGAGGCTGTTAGATTTGTTAATGTGTATGCTCATGTCACCGGGTTTGGAATTAAAAAAGGGAGGGATTACAAGGACATGAAGTTTACTATTTGCTGCAATAAGAGTAGGAAGAATGTGACAACATAAAAAGGATTAAGAAAATGCAAGCATAGTGTAGTTGAGAGGACCAACTGCCAGATGCATGTGACAGTTAGTTTGGTGGATGGAAAATGGCATATAACAGCTCAGGATCTGATGCATAACCATGATTTGGTCAGTTCTCCATCGTTGATAAAGTTTTTTCTAAGCCATAGAAGCATGAATGAGGCTGAGAAGCTACTATCCGGGCTTTTACAGGAACATAGAGTGAAACCAAGAAAGATTATGAGCATATTTAGGAAGCTGAGTGGTGGGAAATTGGGAAATGTTACATTTGATGTGAAGAAGCTTGACAACCTAAAGCGGGAAGAGCGAGAAAAGAGGAGCAACACTGATATTGAACACACTCTGCAATACATTAAGAAACTGCAGGTTGACAAACCTGGTTTCATATACAAGGCGTAAAGAGACTCTTCTAATACAGTGCTTAGTTTGTTCTGGATAGATTCGAGGTCAAGGCCAGACTACTTGTTGTATGGTGATATAATATCTTTTGATACAACATTCATCACAAACAAGTACAATATGCCCTTTGCGCCAATCATAGGAGTTAATGGTCATTCTAGAATAATAGTTTTTGGATGGGATCTTTTGCAAAATGAGAAGGCAGACACATTTAGATGGTTGTTTGAAACTTTTGTTGAAGTCATGGGTGGAAAAAAACATAGGGTGGTACTTACTGACCAAGATGCAGCTATGAAGATAACAGTTCCAAAAGTTTTCCCAGAAGCATTCCACAGATTTTGTATTTGGCATGTTAGGAGGAAAGCAAGAGAAAACTTGAGTGTATACATGACACTAAAAAAAGGAATGGAAGAAGACATGGACAACTGTATCATGCAATCCATGACTGTTGAGGAGTTTCAAAAGAATTGGCATGAAATGGAAGTGAGGTACAACTGTGGTAAGCATGCTCACATTAAGCGGATGTGGGATAACCAGGAGGACTTTGTTCCAGCTTATTTCCAAGGAGTTTTCCGCCCTTCCATAAGGTCAATAAGCAGAAGTGAGAGCTTCAACTCCAACTTCAAGGACTATGTTATGAGAAAAGATTCAATTGAAACTTTCATACGTCAATATGAATTATTCCAGGAGAATGTGATACATATAGAAAATCAAGACAAGTTCATCTCTAATGAAAAAGTGTCTGTTATGTGGGGATACCAGCGAGTGGAACGACATGCTGCTGAAATATATACAAGAGCTATATACTGCAAGTTTCTCACTGAGTTGTTGAACTCAACAGCTTTTGGAGTATAAGAGATTGAAAAGGATCAAAGTTATGAAGTGAAGAGAAACTTTCCATATGAGAACCCAGTGTTTGATAGAGAACTATTTTCTGTGCGTGTGGATTGTGATAAAGAAGAATTT
The DNA here is from genome assembly GCF_018294505.1 of Triticum aestivum. NCBI lineage: Eukaryota > Viridiplantae > Streptophyta > Magnoliopsida > Poales > Poaceae > Triticum > Triticum aestivum. The sequence continues at coordinate 344,294,295 of NC_057805.1, forward strand.
GTTTGTAATTGGGGCAAGTTTGAAAGGGATGGTATCCTATGCTGCCACATTCTGTGACTATTTACTACGTTTGACCTCCTGAAGATTCCTGAACAATACATTGTTCCTAGATGGACTAGAGAATTCAGGGAGAAAGAATTGCAAAAACACAAGTTTGATGCACTTGGTTTTCATGCAGAAGACCAGTCACACAATGCTGTTAGGTATGCTACAGCTATGAATAGAGTTGGGGAGGTTTGCTCGGACATAAGTCATGATTCAACATTGTGATGAACTGATGGCTGCAGTCCACACTGTTCATAATAAATACCTCGTAAGCACGCATAAAAAAATGGGCAGTGACAAGCAGAAACAACAAGCAGAAGGCCAAGACGATGGAAGGATGCCATTGAAAGATCCTGCTGTCATTCAGAATAAGTCTGGGCGAAAAGGGAACAGGTTGAAGTCTCGTTATGAAAGAGAAGGATGGAAAAAGCTGCTGAGAAAAGGAAGAAATCAATTTGAGGTTGGAAAAGAATTTTATTAGAAGCTATTAACAGAGTTGGTTGATAAATTATGTGAAGGAAACAGACCCGCAAGGCCATAATTATTCTTTGCCACACCCCCTTAATTGAAAACATACAGGGTGCATAGTTTTCGTTTAGAGTGTTTATTTAATAGGAAAATGAAGGGACAAGTTTGAAAAAAAGGTATTTTATGAACATCATTCTTTCTATGTTGGCAAAAAACAGAATGTATTTTCGTGTGCTTTTGAAAGACATGGTTTCCTTTTGGTTGTTGAATAAGATGCTCTAGTTGTATGATTCATGACAACTTTTAACAAAAAATGATTGTTAGTGAACTATATATGAAAATTAGTAGATTAAAATATTAGTTCACTAAAAAAATGAACTACAATTGAATTTTGTGAACTTTATTAAAAAAGGTGAACTAAAAATTTGAAAATTAGTGAACTATGTTTGAATATATTTTATTCAAAATTTGTTTTTTCATGAACTATAAAAAGCAGTGAACTAAAATTGTGAACTAAAATCCCGAAATGACGTGAACTAAACTAAAGTAGTGAACTCATTTGTATTGAAGTGAATTGAATATGAATTTAGTGAACTAAAATTGTGATTTGATGAACTGAAATTGAATTTGGTGAACTAAAATTTGAATGTTGGAGAACTAAAATTTGATGAACTGAAATTTTGGTTCACTATATTTTGAGGGTTATTCAACTCGTTATGGGTTCTAGTGAACTAATTTGGTTTTCGGTGAACTAAAATTTTGAACTAAATGATTAATGCAAATGAACTAAATTTGAAACTTATTGAATTGAAATCGCAAATTGTAAAATAGATTTTGAATGTTGGTGAACTAGTTTCCTCTGAACTAGATTTTAAAATTTGTCAACTAAAATTCAAAAATGTGTGGTCACTTGAATGTTGGTGAACTAGCTTGAATTGAACAGAACTAATTTTTGTGAACTAATTTCAAAATTGAGTTTGAAAAAATTGTAAAGTAAAAAATGAAATGACGTGAACTAAAACCAGAGTAGTGAACTCGTTTGTGTTGAAGTGAATTGCATATGAATTTAGTGAACTGAAACTATGATTTGATGAACTGAAATTGAGTTTGGTAAACTAGTAATGAATTCTAGGGAACTAATTTGGTTTTCCATGAACTAAAGTTGGAATTAAGAAAATGTGTGAACTAAAATGAGAAACAACTGAATTAGTTTTGAATACGAATTTGATGTATCGAATTAGATTTGCGTGAACTAAATTTTGAATCCAATTGAAAATAATGTTGAAATTTGATGAACTAAATTTGATTTCAGTAAATTAAAAATGAAAATTGATGAACCAAATTTGAACTTTGTGAACTAAAATTTGTATGTTGGTGAACTAGTTTTGAATGAACTAAAATTTGAAATGACGTGAACTAATTTTGAATACAAATTTGACGAACTAAATTCAAATTTTGTGAAGTAAAGTTTCAATCCGCGTGAACTAAAAATTGAAAAAGCGAAGATTTAGCGAACTAATTTTTATATTTCATGAGCCAAATTTTATTTTTTTGTGGACTAAAATTTGAGTGTTGGTGAAATTGTTTTGAATTTGATTCAAAATTTGAATTTGATGAGCTAAATTTGATTTTTTGTGAACTAAAATTGTGAACTCAAATACGAAATGACGCGCACTAAACCAAAGTAGTGAACTCATTTGTATTGAAGTGAACTGAATATGAATTTAGTGAACTAAAACTGTGATTTGATGAACTGAATATGAATTTAGTGAACTAAAACTATGATTTGATGAAATGAATTTGAATTTGGTGAACTAAACTTTGAACTGAAAATTCATTTCATGAAATCACAATTTTAGTTCGCTAAAATCGTGAACTAAAATCTGAAATGACATGAACTAAACCAAACTAGTGAACTCATTTGTATTGAAGTGAATTGAATATGAATTTGATGAACTAAATTTGATTTCATTAAACTAAATTTGAAATTTGATGGACCAAATTTGAACTTTGTGAACTAAAATTGGTATGTTGGTGAACTAGTTTTGAATGAACTAAAATTTGAAATGACGTGTACTAATTTTGAGTACAAAATTGACGAACTAAATTCAAATTTTGTGAAGTAAAATTTCAATCCACGTGAACTAAAAAATTGAAAAAATGATGATTTAGTGAAGTAAATTTGATTTTTTGTGGACTAAAATTTGAGTGTTGGTGAAATAGTTTTGAATTTGATGAGCTAAATTTGATTTTTTGTGAACTAAAATCCAAAATGACGTGAACTAAACCAAAGTAGTGAACTCATTTGTATTGAAGTGAACTGAACATGAATTTAGTGAACTAAAACTGTGAATTAAGACTTAATATGAATTTAGTGAACTAAAACTGTGATTTGATGAACTGAATTTGAATTTGGTGAACTAAACTGTCAACTGAAATTCAGTTCATCAAATCACAATTTTACTTCACTAAAAATTGTGAACTAAAAACCGAAATGACATGAACTAAACCAAAGTAGCGATCTCATTTGTATTGAAGTGAAGTGAATATGAATTTAGTGAACTAAAACTGTGATTTGATGAACTGAACGTGAATTTAGTGAACTAAATCTGTGATTTGATGAACTGAATTTGAATTTGGTGAAATAAACATTCAACTGAATTTGAATTTGGTTCACTATATTTTGAGTAACTCTGCCTATGTTGTCTCAATATAGCTGGTCCGAAGCCCGGGTAAAGGAGGAGGGTTGTGATAGGCTTGGCGAGCCAACGTAAAAACTCAGCCACTCTTATGGAGATGAAACCCAAAAGATTTTTGTTGGGGCATAACCCTCTCAGCGACGCGCCACATCGAAACCCAGGTGTGGTGGAAAATGGGCAAGGGCCGAGCCGTCACCCCCCAGGTGGCGCACCGTATCTTGATCCGGATACGGTGGCAAGTGAGCGAGGATCGGGTTGTCGCATCCTTAGTGGCGCGCTACATCGGCGCCCGGATGTAGTGGGAAATGAGCAAGGGTCTTCGCATTTGACTCGACGAGTGTGAAGGGTAAGGAAGCTAGCCGAGCCTAGGAGGATTCGCTTAGGTAGCTGGAACGTAGGGTCTCTAACAGGGAAGCTTCGGGAGCTAGTTGAGCAGCGGTGAGGAGAGGTGTTGATATCCTTTGCGTCCAAGAAACCAAATGGAGAGGACAGAAGGCGAAGGAGGTGGAGGATACCTGCTTCAAGCTATGGTACACGGGGACGACTACAAACAGAAATGGCGTAGGCATCTTGATCAACAAGAGCCTCAAGTATGGAGTGGTAGACGTCAAGAGACGTGGGGACTGGATTATCCTGGTCAAGCTGGTAGTTGAGGACTTGGTTCTCAATGTTATCAACGCGTATGCCCCGCAAGTAGGCCACAATGAGAACACCAAGAGGGAGTTCTGGGAAGGCCTGGAAGACATGGTTAGGAGTGTACTGATTGGTGAGAAGCTCTTCATAGGAGGAGACCTCAATTGCCACATGGGTACATCTAACACAGGTTTTGAAGGGGCGCATGGGGGCTTTGGCTATGGCATCAGGAATCAAGAAGGAGAAGATGTCTTAAGCTTTGCTCTAGCCTGTAACATGATTGTAGCCAACACCCTCTTTAGAAAGAGAGAATCACATCTGGTGACTTTTAGTAGTGGCCAACACTCTAGCCAGATTGATTTCATCCTCTCGAGAAGAGAAGATAGGCGTGCGTGCCTAGACTATAAGGTGATACCTGGAGAGAGTGTTGTACCCCAGCATAAGCTGGTGGTTGCTGACTTCCGCTTTCGGATTCGTGTCCAGCGGGATAAGCGGGCCAAAGTCGCTAGAACGAAGTGGTGGAAGCTCAAGGGGGAGGTAGCTCGGGCGTTCAAGGAGAGGGTCATTAAGGAGGGCCCTTGGGAGGAAGGAGGGGATGCGGACAATGTGTGGATGAAGATGGCGACTTGCATTCGTAAGGTGGCCTCAGAGGAGTTTGGAGTGTCCAGGGGAAGGAGAAGCAAAGATAAGGATACCTGGTGGTGGAATGATGATGTCCAGAAGGCGATTAAAGAGAAGAAAGATTGCTTCAGACGCCTATACCTGGATAGGAGTGCAGACAACAGAGAGAAGTACAAGATGGCGAAGAAGGCCGCAAAGCGAGCTGTTGGTGAAGCAAGGGGTCGGGCGTATGAGGACCTCTACCAATGGTTAGGCACGAAGGAAGGCAAAAGGGACATCTATAAGATGGCCAAGATCCAAGAGAGGAAGACGAGGGATATTGGCCAAGTCAAATGCATCAAGGACGGAGCAGGCCAACTCTTGGTGAAGGACGAGGAGATTAAGCATAGATGGCGGGAGTACTTCGACAAGCTGTTCAATGGGGAGAATGAGAGTTCTACCATTGAACTGGACGACTCCTTTGATGAGACCAGCATGCGTTTTGTGCGTCGAATCTAGGAGTCTGAGGTCAAGGAGGCTTTAAAAAGGATGAAGGGAGGCAAGGCAATGGGCCCAGATTGTATCCCCATTGAGGTGTGGAAAGGTCTCGGGGACATAGAGATAGTATGGCTAACCAAGATTTTCAACCTCATTTTTCGGGCAAACAAGATGCCAGAAGAATGGAGACGGAGTATATTAGTACCAATCTTCAAGAACAAGGGGGATGGTCAGAGTTGTACTAATTACCGTGGAATTAAGCTGATGAGCCATACAATGAAGCTATGGGAGAGAGTCATTGAGCACCGCTTAAGAAGAATGACAAGCATGACCAAAAACCAGTTTGGTTTCATGCCTGGGAGGTCGACCATGGAAGCCATTTTCTTGGTACGACAACTTATGGAGAGATATAGGGAGCAAAAGAAGGACTTGCATATGGTGTTCATTGACTTGGAGAAGGCCTATGATAAGATACCGCGGAATGTCATGTGGTGGGCCTTGGAGAAACACAAAGTCCCAGCAAAGTACATTACCCTCATCAAGGACATGTACAATAATGTTGTGACAAGTGTTCGAACAAGTGATGTCGACACTGATGACTTCCCGATTAAGATAGGACTGTATCAGGGGTCAGCTTTGAGCCCTTATCTTTTTGCATTGGTGATGGATGAGGTCACAAGGGATATACAAGGAGATATCCCATGGTGTATGCTCTTTGCGGATGATGTGGTGCTAGTCGACGATAGTCGGGCAGGGGTAAATAGGAAGTTAGAGTTATGGAGACAAACCTTGGAATCGAAAGGGTTTAGGCTTAGTAGGACTAAAACCGAGTACATGATGTGCGGTTTCAGTACTACTAGGTGTGAGGAGGAGGAGGAGGTTAGCCTTGATGGCCAGGTGGTACCTTAGAAGGACACCTTTCGGTATTTGGGGTCAATGCTGCAGGAGGATGGGGGTATTGATGAAGATGTGAACCATCGGATCAAAGCCGGATGGATGAAGTGGCGCCAAGCTTCTGGCATTCTCTGTGACAAGAGAATGCCACAAAAGCTAAAAGGAAAGTTCTACACGACGGCGGTTCGACACGCAATGTTGTATGGCGCTGAGTGTTGGCCGACTAAAAGGCGACATGCTCAACAGTTAGGTGTGGAGGAGATGCGTATGTTGAGATGGATGTGTGGCCACACGAGGAAGGATCGACTCCGGAATGATGATATACGAGATAGAGTTGGGGTAGCACCAATTGAAGAGAAGCTTGTACAACATCGTCTGAGATGGTTTCGGCATATTCAGCGCAGGCCTCCAGGAGCTCCAGTGCATAGCGGACGGCTAAAGCATGCGGAGAATGTACAGAGAGGGCGGGGTAGACCGAATTTGACATGGGAAGAGTCTGTTAAGAGAGACCTGAAGGATTGGAGTATCACCAAAGAGCTAGCTATGGACAGGGGTGCGTGGAAGCTTGCTATCCATGTGCCAGATCCATGAGTTTGTTGCGACATCTTATGGGTTTCACCTCTAGCCTACCCCAACTTGTTTGGGACTAAAGGCTTTGTTGTTGTTGTTCACTATATTTTGAGTGTTGGTGATCTAGTTTTGAATTCTAGTGAATTAATTTGCTTTTCCATGAAGTAAAATCGAAAACAATTGTACTTGTTTTGAATACAAAACTGATGAATTGAGTTTTCATGAAGTAAATTGTGTTTTCCATGAAGTAAATTGGGTTTTCATGAACTGTATAAAGTAGTGAACTAAAAATGTGAAGTAAAATCCGAAATGACGTGAACTAAACCAATGTAGTGAACTATTTTGAATGTTATTTTGAATGTTACTGAACTAGTTTTGAATTAAAGTGAACTAATATGATTTTCCGTGAACTACTTTTTAATAAAAATTTGTTGGAATTGAATTTTGTGAACTAAATGTTTAATGCAAATGAACTAAATTTGAAATTTCATGAATTGAATTCGAAAAATGTGAACTAGATTTTGAATGTTGCTGAACTAGTTTCCTATGAACTAGATTTTAAAAAATTTCAACTAAAATTCAAAAATATGTGGTCACTTGAATGTTGGTGAACTAGTTTTGAATTCAACCGAACTAATTTTTGTGAACTAATTTCAAAATTGAGTTTTTTGAAGTAAAAAATAAAATGACGTGAACTAAACCAAAAGTAGTGAACTCGTTTGTATTGAAGTGAATTGCATATGAATTTAGTGAAATCGAAACTATGATTTGATGAACTGAAATTGAGTTTGGTGAACTAGTAATGAATTCTAGGGAACTAATTTGGTTTTCCATGAACTAAAGTTGGAATTAAAAAATTTGTGAACTAAAATGAGAAACAACTGAATTAGTTTTGAATACGAATTTGATGTATTGAATTAGATTTGCGTGAACTGAATTTTGAATCCAATTGAAAATAATGTTGAAATTTGATGAACTAAATTTGATTTCACTAAACTAAAAATGAAAATTGATGAACCAACTTTGAACTTTGTGAACTAAAATTTGTATGTTGGTGAACTAAAATTTGAAAAAATTGGGTTTTCCATTCAGTAAATTGGGTTTTCATGAACTATATAAAGTAGTGAACTAACTTGTGAACTAAAATCCGAAATGACGTGAACTAAACCAAAGTAGTGACCTATTTTGAATGTTGCTGAACTAGTTTTGAATTAAAGTGAAATAATATGATTTTTCGTGAACTACTTGAATGTTGGTGAACTAGTTTTGAATTCAACAGAACTAATTTTTGTGAACTAATTTCAAAATTGAGTTTGAAAAAATTGGTGAAGTAAAAATATGAAATGGCGTGAACTAATTCACTACCATGCTATTTTTGTGAACTAATTTGTGAACTAATTCACCACCATATAATTTTTGTGAACTAATTCACTACCATGCTATTGAGAATGAGGGGCACATTCTACAGAAAACAGTTTTGCCGGTAATTAACTCGATATATAAAAAGTATAACTTTGAAACATAGAAAAGCTAAAACCGGCTTTAATCAAACAATGACAACTTTTTATATTTGAAAATGGCATATGTCGGGGGAAACGACACCTATGGGATCAAAGGGAATCCCTACTACGGTTGGCGGGGCGTGGAGCCGCGCAAAGAGCAGGTCCAAAAGATTAGCATGAGGGGATTTTTACCCAGGTTTGGGCCGCAAACGATGCGTAATACCCTAGTCCTGCTTTTGTGTATATTTGGTGTTCTTGAGTTCTTGAACTAGTTGCGGTGCATGCTCAGTCCAAAAAGTCCGAATCCTTCCTCAGTATGCCTCGGGCCTCCTTTTATACGTCAAAGGGGTCGCCAAAGTGGCACACAGGAGGTGGAAAGCATCTACAGTGTACAAGTCTATCCCTGACATCATGGGACAAACGCATTTAATGCGCCACCTACGTGTCCTCTTGCTTTATCGGGGACGACAGCGAAGCTCATCCCGTCCGTCGCTGCCTCGCCTTGCTTTGACGCGCGTCCAAGCTGACGAGGCATGCAGCGCCATGCTGGCTCGCTGGCTGCTGAGCTGGTGCGGTGGCAGGGTCTTCATGAAGATCTTCATGCCACCATGCATGTGCTTGATTAGTTGGCCTAGAAGTTGCATGCTGCCACGTAGGTGCGTGCCTAGTTGGCAGGCTTGTTGCCGCGTCAGAACGGCCGCGGGGCAGCGAAACCTTGGCAGGCGCGAGCCCGGCGGTGGCCCCGTAGATGCCCCTGGCAAGGGTCTTGCCGGGGTCTCGTGGCCGTCCACGGCAAGGATGTTGCCAGGGGTCTTCGTCTGTCCCCGACAAGGATCTTGCCGGGGGGTCTCTGTCTGTCCCCGGCAAGATCTTCGTCTTCTGGTTCTTATCTAGATTTGTAGGCCTTTGGTCTTCACAAAGATCTGCATGCCACCACGCAGGCGCTCCGAGCCTTGGTCCTGACATTGTCGATGGTGTCAGAACTCTCAGGCTCAAGGGTGGCGGCCCTGCTGGTGTTGGGCAAGTCGCCCCGGCAAGGCTCTTGCCAGGGTAGTGTAGGCCGTCCCCGGCAAGGGTGTTGCCGGGGGAAATCCATCTTGTCCCTTTGCTCTTCAGGCCTCTGTCTTGAGCGTTGCCATTGGCAGTCTCGTACCTTCGCTTCTTCTGCCTTGCCAAGTGTGGTCGCAGGTGTGGCTACGACTACCCGAGCACAAGTAAAGGGGTACAAAAAGGCCCCTACTTTTGTACACCGACAGGAGACCCCGGGCCTGGGCCACACATAAGCGCGGAGCGTTGTTGGGCCAGGCCTAGAACGGTGCGCGGGCACACGTGGCAGAATTTTAACCGCAGTAATTCCTTCACCAGTTGCGCTTCCCCATGACCCGCATTGATCGTGTGACGTGGGGGACGTGCGTGGAGCGGCTGCAGCACGCTTGCGTCACCTCGTGGTGAATAGTAAAGAGGAGGCCCGCGTCTTCCCCATAAAAGGGAAAACCGCAGGGGCGCTGCTCATTTATCCTCTGTGCCTTTTCCAATCTCGGAACCACCGTTCCCCTCTTCTTCCTCAAGCGCACACTGAAGCTTTTACCTCTGCTCGCCACCGCAGCACCCCCATTGCCCTTGATCCCTCACCCCAACTTAGCCGCCATGGCGCCCAAGTCAAGCAAGGGCAAGGGAGCGGCCAAGGACGCGGGGGGGGGGGGGGAGGAGGCGCCGGAGAGCGAGTTGGCGGAGCTGCGGATGAAGTACGCCCTTTTCATCTCGACGGTCGACACGCTCACCCTCAAGGAGAAGTTCAGGCCCCTGTGGGGAAGGGAGACGTCGGGGCATCCCGCCACGCGCATCATCCCCGCCTCCTCGCTAAGGCCGGTCCAAATCGGTATCCTTTCTTCGTCGACTACTTCTCCTGCGGGCTCTGCCCCCCTTTCTTAGATTTCTTCAACGACATCATGCACACCTATGGCTTCCACCTCCTGGACCTTATGCCGAACGCCGTGGTGTGCATGGCCTTCTTCACCCATCTTTGTGAGGGCTTCGCCGGAGTGCTCCCCAGCACGGCGCTCTTCCGCCATTACTTCACCCCTCGCATCCAGCCAGGGGGTGCGATCTCTGGCTACATCACCTGGATCCCGAGGACGCAGAGCAGGGGCACGTACCCGGAGGGCGCCCAGAAGGAGAGGTGGGAAGAGTTGCGGAGCCGGTGGTGCTGGATCGAGGAGGCAGATCCGCAGGAGTTCTGCCGGGTCCGTCGGAGGCCACCGGCCCGCCGCAAGGACTGGGGCGAGCTCGACGCCGATGACAAGAAGCTCACAGATGCCACCACCAGGATCCATCGCCTCACCTCGGCTGGGCTCACCCTCAAGATGATCGGGGCCGACTTCATCCGCCGCCAGATCGCCCTGCTGCACAATAAGGGGAGGCCGGTCTGGGATTTCAGGAATGCGGCCGATATCATGAGGCTCCGCCCCGGCCTGAACCACAACTTCACGTTGCTGCAGTATGCTCATATTTACCAAAGGTTTTTTCAGCTCAGGGTTGACGAGGCCGGCACGGACGAGAGGACCAGCAAGGCCGAGAAGGCCGGCAAGTCTCTGTTTGGGCTGCCAGCGGGGGTGGTCCCATTGAGCAACAACTCTTGCCAGACCGCCATCATCGCCATGATGCCGGACTTCAACGCACACGGCCTCGATCCAACCCGGGGCGAGCCAGAAGCAGAGCGGGTGCAGGCATTCTTCGACAACTTGTCGGAGAGGTATGTCCGTGACGAGCCACTGCTCATCCGCGACACCACCGAGGAAGAGCTGGTGTACATCGCTGCCAGGGCGGAGGAGGCGGCACTTGCCGAGGAGGCTAGCAGCCTCGGCACCGTGGAGGACGAGGCCGACGCGACCGCAGAGGAGAAAGAGTTCACCCAGTGGACGGGGTTTGTCGGGGAAGCCAGCGGCATCGGCGCCGGGGCTCCCCTTGTTGAAGAAGTGGCCGAGGAGTCGGCCGAAGAGGAGACCAACGCGGAAGACTCCTTGGCCTCAGGGAGGAAACGCGTCCTGTGGCAGGCTAGCTCCGGTGAGCCGGTCCGGCCCGGCAGGACCGTGCAGCGGCAACACGCGCAGGTGCAACCCGTGCGCCAGACGAGGGCTGTGGCAGCGAAGAAGGCTACGGCTGCTGCCGCCTCCTCCTCGTCCAAGCGGCGCAGGACCCCATCCCATTCTCCTCCCCTTGCAGATGCCGGCCCAGAGGCCGACTTCGACCTTGGGTCCTTCAGCTCGAAGAGGAAGAGGAGGCCAGAGGAGGAGAAGGACGAGTAAGCTCCCTGGCCCTCATCATTTCCTGACCTTCTGCCCGTGCCATCCTTTCCTGACCTGATCTTGTCTTTACAGGGACACTGAGATGCTGGACCAGAGGGTGGCGAAGAGAGCCAAGGCCTCTACGGGTGTCTTGCCCAGGTGAGCGCTCCGCGCACGTCGGCATTGGTGGTGATCAGCCCGGACAACAGCCCTCGACACAACTCACTTCTCATCGACGGGCGTTGGGGCGTGTTTCCTTGGTGCTGACCTTGCCGGGTTCGCAGGAGGAGAGCAGCAACAGGAGGAGCCGCTGAGGGCCGCCCCTGACACGCCGCCCCCATCAACCACGCCACCCAAAGGGGTGTCACCGGCAAGGGCATCCACCGCCGAGCCCACGCGCACGGAGGAGGAGGAAGCAAGCTTGGGCGCTGGTGGCTCCGTCTCGACAACGAACGCTGGTGGGGAGGGAACCACTTCTTCTCAATTCAGTACGGGTTAGTCGCCTGCCTCCTGTCCCTTGATATCTTTGCTATGCGATGTTCTTTCCTTTCTTTGTTCTGAACTTTGGTTTTGGCCTTGCTTCATTCTTCTTTCTGGTTCCCAGACCCTCTCTCGACGGACCAGGTGGACGTCGACACTATCATCGAGGAGGTCGCCAAGGATGCCGAGGCTGACGCCACCAAGATCGCGGCTAGAGAAGCTGCCAAGTCTGTCGTCGAGGAGGCCGCCAAGGGGTCTACCGGGGAGACCGGCAAGACTGCTGCCGAGGATGCCGGCAAGGCTGCTGCCGAGGAGGTCGGCAAGGAGCCTGCCGGGGAGGAGGTGGCCGATGACCAACCCTCCTCCCCTACAGCCCCCGCCCCAGGCAAGTACTTGAAGGTGGGCGATGATCTGTTCGTCCGCCTCCCAGGGACGGCAGACACCAGAGCGCCAGCCAAGGGGGAGGTCTTTGATGATGAGGCGCTCGCCACTGCTGGGCTCCAAGTTATCGACGAACCGAGCGCCAGCAGCGATAGTTCCCAAGAAGAGCAGCTCCTCCGGGCCATGAGCGCCAACTTCCAGTGGCTTCATGCGCTCCACCGTGCCTGCCAAGACAAGGTGAACTCCAGGATGGCGGCCGTGGACAAGGCGGAGGCGGATTTCCAGGAGCACGTCGCTCAGACGCAAGTCTGGTTCGGCGAGGCCCGGGATGAACCGAGGGCCGCCCAGGGTGAGCTGGATGAGCGCAAGCAAGAGCTCCTCCTGAAGCAGGCCGACATTGAGAAGGCCCAAGAGGCGGCGAAGGAACAGGCCGCCAAGGACGAAGCTGACCGGCGGCAGCAGCAAGCTTTGCTGGACACCCAGGAGGAGGATCTCCACTACAAAAAAAGACACATCCGTGACATTTTGGGCCGAACAATTTTTTCTGTCGTACTTATGGCACTTCTATGACGATAATTGTGACAAAACCCAGTATCATCGTAGATGTGGTGGGCTCCTACTTCTATGAAAAAAATCATGATAGAAAATGGGCTTTTCGTCCTGGGCGGGCCGGAGACGCAACTGCATGACATTCTTTGGGTTGTCCATGACGGAAAAAACCGTGGTAGAAGCAAGGGCGAGGAAAATATCGGGGTGTTCCAGGTTACGGTGGGTGGTCGGGGCCGAGCGATGCGCGTTTCTCTCATACGCGCACGCGCGTGGGTGCGAGGCGTTGGGCTCTAACTGAACCCGAGCGAGGCGTTGGGCTCTAACTGAACCCGAGCGATTGCACTGCAGGCTACGCGTTACTGAACCCGAGCGATTAATCGATGGCTGTTAGCTGAACCCGATCAAGCGATTCCTTCGCTACTGCTGCTAACTGAAGCCGATCGATGCTGCCTCTGGATGAACAGTGAGCATTGCTGGGGGGGTTTGGATGAACAGTTCCCGGTGGGGGTGGATGAACAGGACCCCATGGTGTTGCCTCTGGATGAACAGGACCCCGATCGATCGAGCCGGTTGGGGCTGGATAAACATGACCCCGTGGAGGGCTGGATGAACAGGGCCACCCCGTGGAGGGCAGGATGAACAGTAGACGGTGGAGGGCTGGATGAACAGTAGCCCGTGGAGGGGTGGTTGAACAGGAGCCCGTGGAGAGGGCTGGTTGAACAGTAGCCGCGCGGAGTAGTGCGCGGTGGAGGCTGGATGAACAGGAGCCCGTGGATGAACAGTCGCAGGTGGACGCTGGAGGAGGTCGACGGTGGATGAACAGTAGCCCGTGGAGGCTGGAGGGGGTCGATGGTGGAGATGAACAGTATCTCGTGGAGTCCCGTTTCGCTGTACGCCACACCCCTCCCGATGAAAAGGATCCCCCGTTTCGACCGTAGCGCTCCAACACAAGTCTGTTTCCTTCGTTTTGCGGTACGCCACTCCCCTCCCGATCAACAGAACCCCCGTTTCGACCGTAGGAGGTCCATTTCCTCCGTTTTGCGGTACGCCAGACCCCTCCAATGAATAGGATCCCATTTCAAACGTGGCCGGTCAAACACAAGGCCATTTGCTCTGTTCTGGGGTACGCCAGGCCTCGTTTCCATCGGCTGTTCCGTCCGAGCCCTCCCGATGAACACGACGACGCATTCCGTTTCGACCCAGCCGGTTGGCTCCCCATGAACACGACGATGACGCAGTTTCTCGGTTCCGACCCAGCCATGTACACGAGCCCTGGCTGTACGTATGCGCGAGTAGGCGTTCGAGACCCTGCCCGTATGTACGTATGTGGCCGTATTTTCTTTCTTGCACACTGGCCGCTGTACGTACGTGTACATGCTACGTGTGCGCCTCTACTACGACACGTGCGCGCCTCTACATCGACCAGTATGTACGTACACATTCGCGACCAGAATGACAACGCTACGTACGCTTCAACCAGGTGGGTCCCGACTGTCAGGCACTTGCGTGCGAAGATGTAGCTGGTGGGTCCCAGCAGTCAGGGGGGCGAATCGTTTTTTTTTGCCCAGACACACTTGCTTGCGTGCGAAGATGTAGCTGGTGGGTCCCAGCAGTCAGGGGGAAACATTTTTTCATGAAATATGGTGGCCCGTCCGGTGGGTCCCCGCTGTCAGGTGGAGGAATAATTATTTTGCGCGTAATAAGGAGGCACTTCCTTGCTGCGGCCGTGGACCCAGTTGTCAGCCTCTGCACGTACAGTACTCTTCTGATGGAAGTCGTTCCTTGACCATGTTGACCACGCCGCACCGAGAGCACCAGGGCGGTGGACGACGGTGAGGCCTAGGAAGGGGATGACGCGGAGCCGGGAAAGACGCGGCAGTGGAAGCCCGCGCGGAGAGGAGTAGGAGGGTTCACTGGTTCGACTGCGGTGTGAGGCTGCCGTCGCCGCAGGGCCTGGCCAGCGGTGGGAATAGTAGGGCGGTGAGGCCTCCGCGGCAGCACAACCGGCCACGGGAGGCAGGAGCATGCGGCACGACCGGCGCTGCTTTGGGCGGCTGGAGCAAGAAGACCAGAGGTTGAAGAAGCACTACGGCCGTTGGATGGACATCGTACGGTCACTGGAGCTAGAATCGTTCATATTGACTAAGTTGACAAAGCACTCCGTCCCCGTCAACTTAGTAGGCCCACAAGTCAGCCACCCACGAAGGTGGGTCCCAACTAGCAGGGGGAGTATTCATTTTTTTGTGCGTAATAAGGAGGCACTTCCGGTGGGTCCGAGCTGACAGCGGGGGGAACGTTTTTTTGCAAAATACGGTGACCCGTCCGGTGGGTCCCAGCAGTCAGGGGAAACGTTTTTTCGCAAAATACGGTGGCCCGTCCGGTGGGTCCCTGCTGTTAGGTGGAGGAATCATTATTTTCCGCTAATAAGGAGGCACTTCCTTGCTGCGGCTGTGGACCCAGTTGTCAGCCTCTCCATGTACAGTACACTTCCGATGGAAGTCCTTCCTTGACCATGTTGACCGCGCCGCGTTCCGTTGCATGCATGCGTCCACTGGCGTGGTGCGTCCCCACTGTCAGCCTCTCACGTACAGTCATCTTCTGATGACTCTTGATTGTTGACCACGTTGACCACACCGTGCTGAGCGCACCAAAGGCCGGTGGACGACGGCGAGGCCCCAGACTGGAACGACCCGGAGATGAGGAAGACGGGGCAGTGGAGTTGCAGATGGAGAGGAGTGGGAAACTTGACTGGTTCGGGTGCGCGGCAGCACAGCCGTGGTGCCGCCCACGGGAGACAGGAGCAAGAACAGAGGTTGAAGAAGGAGTATGGCTGTTGGATTAACATCCAACAGTCCAGCTGCTAGAATCATTTGTTGATTAAGTTGACAAAGCCCTGCGTACACGTCCACTTATTAGGCCCACAAGTCAGCCACGAAATCTGACGGGTCCCAGCTGTCAACGGGAGGAATAATTTTTTTCGCATAACAAGGAGGCACTTCCTTCCGTGCGAAGATACAGTCGGTGGGTCCCAGCTGTCAGGTGGAGGAAACATTTTTTCAGCTTAATAAGGAGGAACTTTCCTTGCGTGCGACCATGGACCTCGTGGGTCCCAGCCGTCAGGCTCTCCACGTACAGTCCTCTTCCGATGACTCTCGTTTGTTGACCACGCCGCACCGAGCGCAGCGAGGCGGTGGACGAAGGCGAGGCCCCGGACGGGAACGACTCGGAGATGGGAAGACGCGGCAGTGGAGTCGCAGATTGAGTGGAGGAGAAGGGTTATAACTGGTTCTGGTGCGGCGTGGGGCTGCAGTCGGTGGAGAATAACATGAGGTGTGGAGGGGTGGAGGGATAGCCTGGCCGGCGGTGGGGTAGCGCTTCGCAGCGATGCGTGCTAAGCAGAGCCGCTAGCCGCCGGAGGCCGGACCAGGCGGTCCCGGCGACGCTGGAGGAAGAAGACGAGAGATTGAAGGTGCATGCCGACCAAGTTGACAACGCCCTGCGTAGGCTTCGACCTATTGGCCCACATGTCAGCCTGCAAAAATGTGGCATATATTTAACCCATGTTTTCTAGAATGTACAGTCCATTTGCTGGGCTGGGTGAACAAATAATTTCGCATCAATGCGGCCCATTTATATTATCTAAGAAATCCCAGCCCATTTGCACTTCCTTCAAATACACGAATTAGCTGGGCTCGTTATATATATAATGTTATGTTAGAAGGAGCAATTAATATCAAAAATAAACCGGAGAGGCACATTTTTTATATACATAATTAACAAATTAGCGAGTTATTGCTCAAAATAAAAATGAGCGCGTTATTATTACATTGGTCCTTAAAATCTTCGCAAGCTTTTGTACGCAATCACCAGGATTTTCCTTGCCTGTGAGTCAAAAACAACCAGGATTTTCCTTGCCAACTTCTGTTAAACATTTACTTTTATAAGTTAATAACACGTGGGATGTTTTTATAATGTATATATAAGTCTCTATAAAATATACGATAATAGTAATAATATAAATATATATAATGTGGTTAAAAAATACATTGGGCTGCCGATCTTTAAGAAAAAGCCCATAGGCCGGTATGGACCTCAAAAAATAAGTTGAAACCACTGTCACCGTATGTCGTGGGCTACGCATGTTAAAATACAAAACCTAGGCCTAGCTGATACTTGTTCGCCCTCTGGAAAAAATGATACCAGATCCCCGAGCGAACTGGATTATAGAGGGGGCCGGCGGCACGACTGAAGAAGCACATCAGGAGCGATTTTTTTTCTTCAGTGGATGGCTCTCGATGGCGTTTTTTACTTGCCTCTGCACCATACAACTTGTATTTTTAGCCTCCCAGTCCGTGGTGGACCAGCAGCCCATTTGCTGGGCGGGCCAACCTACAGAAACCAGCACTCGATTTTTCATCAAGCCCCAAAAACAACGCAGTACTATGTTTGTTTTGAGGCCGAAAACATTACGGCAGGGGTTGAGCGGGGGAGGGGGCAAGACAGAGCAAAAAGATTAAAAAGAGCTGATGCGCCGTTGCTACCCTAACAAAGCAGGTGCAATTCTTCTCGGGAAGAAGGTGTGCCGTTGACACCCACACGTCACATACCCCACAGTAGGCATACTAACAAGTTCACACACAAGCACAACAGAAAAGGTAAACATTCGTATCAAACTCAGGTTCACAGGACACGTTCATATTCATAGCCAACATTCACTATCAACAACTCAAAAGATTCATATATACACAAGTTCAACATGTCTATGGATCCAAATGATTGATAGATCACACAACAATATTCATAGATAATTCACAAAAAGATTCAGATATACACATGTTCAGTATGTTTATGCATCCAAATGATTGAGATCACAGCCAATATGATCCATGGACGAACTTTAATTACCTAGGGTACAGACTGGTAAATGGTGTTCAGTCGGAGGTACTTCTTGCTAAAATTAATGCTTGTACGAGTAAACTTTCGAGTACATAAGAGGCAGCACAGACAATCTGAACTTTGCTTGTAGGTTTATCCTCAAATAGTGGCCTCGTGCCGAGGGAGGTTTGAGCAACTTGGCCACTACTTTCATCCAACTAGTTTACTGGCTCATCTTGGTCCTGTAGCTCGCCAAAATTCTACATTGCAGACTGGTAAATGGTGTTCAGTCGGAGGTACTTCTTGCTAAAATTAATGCTTGTACGAGTAAACTTTCGAGTACATAAGAGGCAGCACAGACAATCTGAACTTTGCTTGTAGGTTTATCCTCAAATAGTGGCCTCGTGCCGAGGGAGGTTTGAGCAACTTGGCCACTACTTTCATCCAACTAGTTTACTGGCTCATCTTGGTCCTGTATCTCGCCAAAATTCTACATTGCAGACGAGAAAGGAGGCGGTTGAGAAAATGAACCACCCAAATTTTTTGTGCAGTTCAACTGAAATGGAGCATCCCTGGCGTGCAGACTGATTAAGTGCCAGATGAATATACGCGTCAACCAACTTGTCTGGAATCTTTAGACTCCATGCCATACAGTTCGCTACCATATGTGCCGATAACCAAAAGGCACAAGTTGGGACCAAAGACTGGACTGCGTTTTTCTGGGCTATGCGCCAAGCAATATTTTTGGCGTTCACTCTCCTAATACTTGGAGTTTGACAATTGGTTGACGCCGGTTGATACTCGAATGAATATAGGCACTTCTTCTTGTCAACATCGATGCTTGTCTGAGTGAACTTTGGAGTACATAGCAGCAGCATAAGTACCTGTCCATCTGATCTTTTTGTGCAGTTCTACTGAAATCACCCGATGTAATGATTTGCCTGCGAGTTCAGGCTCCAAGTTACTCCTTTATGAAATCGGCAAACAGTAGCACAATACCAAATTACCAATACATATGACAAGCACAATAATCAGGATAAAGACCAGTACCAACCTGTGTGAGGTAGCATATCAATTACTATTTCCTTTGACTGGAAGCCGAGATAAGCCAAGCGACTGACAGCAAAGGAAGAATGCAAGCCGAGATTAGCGACTAACAGGAAAGGAAGGAAGCTGTCGAGGCAATGAAGCACCCAAAGTTTTTGTGCAGTTCCACCAAAATCGAGCATCCCTGTTGGCACATATATTGAGAGAGTGAGATTACTGTAATAGTGGGACTAGTTGATGAAACATACACTAACAAATAGAAGCACCCTCATTATCTTAATGGGTAAAGTTAGCATTCCCTCCCTGCTCCACCACATGATTCACCTCCATAGACAAACATACACACGTACATGATTCAGCATAGGGTGCTACTAAAGATTTGTTTAACTCCGACAGGAAAATTAGGCAGCAATAAATTAGTGGTACTTAAGTACTCCTAATTAATTAAGTGAGACAGCAGAAGTGGAAGGGCTCCCTGGAGGATCGTCTCACATGTAAGGTAGTCGTTGCCGGAGCCCTTGAATGGCCTCGACTGAGGCCTCTGGCTTCAGCAAGATCGCCTTGGCACTGTTTACTCTTCTTCTTCTTCCTCTTCATGCTCTGTTTCTCATTCTCCTCACCAGTTGGTGAAACCAAGTACATGATTGGCCTTCTATTTCAGAATTGGTTTTGTCAGTGAGGGAGTACAAGTGTACTAGTAAAAAATAGCATTATTTTCTCATGGCAGTCGCAAAATAGAGATGAACACATGCATTAAATATCATTCTTACCTAAAGGAAGGTTATGGTGCCAATATGGATGATGAGGATTGGAACACAGATCTCCCTTTGTGCAGTTCCACCGAAATGAACCAACTGTTCCATTCTGACATTCCAGTTAAACAGCACAAAAGTCACTTCTTTTAAGAAGAGTTTTGTGCAGTGCACCAAAAGGTCACAACAGCAACCAGGTGAAATGGATATCCCTGTTTGCACAAAAAGCTACAGAGGAAACAGTCAGAGTCTCAAACAATTACAGGCAAAAACATTTGGCTAAACTTGTCATGGCTTATAACAGTGGCATGGCTTCATTTTTACCAGGGGCATTAGATTAAGAACAGCTAAATATTTGGTATAAGGGCATGGGACAGTGGGTGCACCAGCAGTCCAGCACCATGTACCTAAACAGGGGCATAAAGTGGTGATTCATAGTTTGTTGCCCCGAGAAACAAACATCCAAGAAACATATCTGGGTTGGTCCCATTTTTGTTCACTCTAGCCACCTACTCCTATGTGTGGATAGCAAATCTAGTCCTGGTCATACCACTGTGTACAGCGTTACCCCTATATTTCCCTTTTCGACCAAGAGACCGGTTGGATGACCAGTCTGTACTACTTTCACCCCCTTTCCTTCCTGTTTGTACCAAGTCCGATGTACTACATACTAAATTCCCCCACCCCCACTTTATTTCTTGTTTGAACCAAGTACAAGATTCGACTCCATGAAGTAGCTTTACCTCTAACAATAGAAGAAAAAATAGGTGACGTTGGACCATCCGATCGAGAGGGGCTGAGAGGTAGAAAATGATGCACATGCAGCGACGTAGCGAGCTGGGGAAGTAGAGCTAAGGCGGTTTCGAAGGAAGATATACCTGAAGGTCGTCGGGATGTGGATAGGTGGGCGGCGGGAGGCCGGATCCGCCCACACTAGGGCAACGACGAAGGGATCGGAGGACCTCCCGCGCCGGCGCTCGGCCAGAGATAACGGTGCGGCCGGCAGTGGGTCTCCTCCCTCGCTGTCGACGACGGCCTAAACGCTGCCCCTCCTCCCCTTCACCGGCGGAGGGGGATACGTCCGGATCTGTAACCAGCGGTGAGGATAGAAAGACAGTGTTTTTTGAAGGGAGAAAGACAGTGTTACCACCCCTATCTTGTTTAGATCTGGAGAGGATGAGAGTGTGTGAATAGAGCAACCCTAGCAAGCAAGCGCGGAGGCTCCGGCCTATATATACGTAGTGGGGTAGTTTTCCTTTTTCACTCCATCAAAACAATCGTTTAAAATTGTGTACTACGTGCCAGGTCGCCATTTTTTTAGTTGTTGATTGTTTTTTGAGATAGCTACCCGCTTGTTCCAAGTGGTGTTACGGTGTGCCAGGTCGCACTTTGTATCGTTCAAGTCTGGTACAAGTCCCTCCATTAAATGAACAACCACCCCCTCGTAAAAATTGTGAACAAGCCCACGGCTAAAATTATCGGAAACGTGGGTTGCCCCAACATGCATTATTATTTATATTTTCTACTCCCTCCGTTCCTAAATATAAGTCTTTTTTATTAGCCACACCTAAGACAAGATTTTTTATTAGCAGTGAACCCCACATGTCATAGACACAAAAAGTGTGGCAAGATTCCCTTAGGCAAGCCAAAGTGTGTCTAACAATTTGAGCAACTCAAGTTAGGCAAGTGTGGCAAGTGTGGGAAAAATAATGTGGCAACATAAGACAAACATAGTCACAATCCAAACAGCCCTAATTTTTTGTGACATGCATGAAAATTTGGTTAGTTAAATTTATAGTCAAAATTTGGCAAGGTGCATCAAATCAACACATGCAAGTATCAAAAGGGAAGTCATGGCATGCATGCATGCGTTGTACTCCCTCCGTTTCCAAATATAAGTCTTTTTAGAGATTGCAACAAGTGACTACATACGAAGCAAAATATGTCTACATACATCCGTATGTAGTAGTCCATTTGAGATGTGTAAAAAGACTTATATCGAGTGCAGTGCTTTGATGTGTCGCGTCAACTCGTACAAGACCAAGAAGTTTGATTACTAAAACGCCCCCTCCCTCGCGGACTGAGCTCCGGTGCCTTAACTGCACTGCCTTTGGCTGCATGACAGGTGGGCCAACCACCTGTTGGGCCCACCTGTCATAGATGCAAAGGCAGGAGCAGTAAGTCAATGAAGCTGCGTCCCTCCCTCGCGCATGAGCGTGGTGGCTGGCAGGACTAGTACGAGCTTTCGCTACATGCTTCTTGACAGCGGCGAACTTGCGGATGGAGTTGACCATCATGTCGTCCATGCAAGAGGCGAAGCCGGCGTCGGCGAGGGCTACGACGCCGGCGGTCGCCAACACCGTCTGGAAACGCTGCGTGGTGTGGGGTCGCAGGCCGGTGCCTTGGATGATTTGGCACAGCCGACCGCCGCTCGCGACCATCGCCTCCATAGGTGCTTGTGGCTTCTGGTCACTTGGTCTTGGATTGGAGTGAGCAGTGTTGCGCGGAGACTAGGGAGTAGATGGATTGGAGTGGTGGGGAGCCTTTATATGAGAATCCAAACTCTGTTGCATTCACATCGTGCTGGCTCTATTCTGCTTCTCCAATTAATTCCCTCTGCATGTAGAGTAATTTGAGGATGCATCATTGACCGTTCAACGTCTCGGGAACCGCTACCCTCTCTCTCCTTGGCATTCAAGCACCTATGGAGGCGACTACCGCTCGCATCTATCGCGTGTCAGGAGACGTTCCCGTCGACGACGAGGTGCCTATGGTGACTTCGTAAATTTCAAGATGATAGTACTAGTATACTCAATATTGTGCACCGCGACCAAGGCCGAGAGGAAAATGAGAGAACTATGTATTTATTTACGGTGTAGATTCACTCATTTTGCTCCATATGTACTCCGTCTCGGCGTAGTCTAGTCACTTGTTGAAATTTCTAGAAAGGCAAATACTCCTTTCTGGTTTACAGGGCTATACTAGCAAGTACTCCCTCCGTCCGAAAATACTTGTCATCAAAATGGATAAAAAAGATGTATCTAGAACTAATATACATCTAGATACATCCCCTTTTATTCATTTTGATGACAAGTATTTCCGGACGGAGGGAGTACTACAATAGTGGGCTCACATAGCAATTTTGTCTCATGCAAGAGCCTGGCTATATGCGTGCTCCAAGGTTCGCAACTGCCACATTCGGGTTGCACTTGGCTCTTCGCCTCTTCGAGAAGACGAACAATGATGTTACTACTACTGCTTCTACAATATTGAATCCACTTCTGCATGTCCGTCCACCGCGAGCGGGAGGGATAGCTTGTTGTAGTACTATAAGCAAAAGCCTGTCCTCGTCTGCGAGCCGCCACGCGCATGGGCGAGGGAGAAGGCGTGTAGTAGTAAAATCAAGCTTCTCCTCGTTGTGCGAGTTGACGCGACACATCATAGCACTGGCCCCACATGGTTGCCTCTAAACTTGGCTGAAAGACCCGCAGTGTACAATACTCTATTTGCTGCAACCTCTAACATTTACCCCACCACAAATTAAAATATATATTCCTGTCTTGACCAGATGAGCGTGCAAACTAGACTCACCAGGATGACAGGTAGGGCCAGAAGATTATTTTAATCAAAAGAATATAGCATGGAGCCGACCCCAACGATTTTAAGCTTACAGGCATGGTACATGCTATCCTAGACTACTCTACACATGAAACTGCCACACGAGCGTCCGGGCTACGCTTGGCTCTTTGCCTCTTCGGGAAGTCGAACACTGGCCCTGTTTTGGATACTCTAACTCAGTTAGAGGTTAGAGTTAGATTCTAACCCTGAACTAACTCTAACCAAAAAGGTGTTTGGATAGCAGGGTTAGATGGAGCGCGGATACGGCGAGGCGCCTTCACGGGCGGTGCGAGAGGGAGGGAGGGAGAGGACAAGAAGCTTCGAGGAAGTGAGGAGGGATCTGCCTCGGGAAGAGCGAGAGAAAAAGGTGTTTTTTAGTGGTCCTGAGAAGAACTAACCCAAATAAGCACCTCTTGGGTGGGTTAGATTTTTTGGATGAGTTAGATGCATCTAACCCAAACTAACCCTCCTGTTTGGATATTTTTGGGTTAGTTGAGTCCAAACTAACCCAAACTAACTCTAACCCGTGGATTCAAACAGGGCCGAGTACTACTGCAGTGGAGGAGTACTACAATATGCTTCTGGCCATCTGACACCGATTGAACTGCTGCATGTCCACCGCGTACGGGAGGGAGAGCGTGTAGCGAACGAAAGCTTCTCCTAGTCCTGCCAGCCACCACGATCATGGGCGAGGGAGGGACGCAGCTTCATTGACTTACTGCTCCTGCCTTTGCGTCCATGACAGGTGGGCCCAACAGGTCGGTGGCCCACCTGTCATGCGGCCAAAGGCAGGTGCGGTTAAGGCGAGAGGGCGTTGTAGTAATCAAACTTCTCGGTCTTGTATGAGTTGACGCGACACATCAAAGCACTACACTTGATATATTTCAATAATTTGCGTTTACCGATGCATTAATTACAACACATGCATGCATGCCGTGACTCTCCTTTTGATACTTGCATTTGTTGATTTAATGCACCTTGAAGTAGTATGAATATGTGACGGTAAAGCTTTGTAATGCCCCGGCCCTAATAAAGCGAGAGATGGTTGTGCACGAGGAGGGCGAGATCATGCAGACGGAACAGGACCCGATGATGGAGCTCTCTATGGTCTCGATGGACCTCACCTTGCTCCACTACCCCTTGTGCCTCTGCCCCTTGAAGCCTCCAGTGTATGAGGTTCGAATACACCTCGTCTGTTCGGCTGATCGAGCAAGGTGCAGGTTTCTTGATTGATGTGTTGTTCAATTGATTTGTGCAGTGCAAGGGAGGGCACCTGGCTTGCGCGGACTGCTGCGTCGAGCGCCCCGGGAACCAGCGGCAGTGCCAGAAGTGCGAGCGCGGCGGTGGCTTCGACGTGCGGAACACGGCGGTGGACGCCGTCCTCTCCTCGGTGAGGGTGGAGTGCCCGCACGAAGGCTGTGGGCTCTACGTCACTTACCACAAGCTCGCCGATCACCAGAGCGTGTGTCCGCTCGCGCCCTACAAATGCCCCGTGCCCGTCTGCGGCTACGAAGGCCCGCCGCCGGTGCTCTCCCACCACATCAGCACCGTGCATCCCATGCCCGTGCACAGGATCCAGTACGGCAAGGCGCTCCAGCTGCAAGTGCCACTGTCGGAGCCACGGCTCTTGCTGTTCGCGGAGGAGGACGGCCGCGTGTTTTTCTTGGTCGGCGGCGTGCTCGACATCGGCGCGCCTATCGCCGTGTCGGTCATCTGCATCAGAGCGGGGGCGTCCCCACTGCCGCACTACGTGGCCAAGCTGTGGGCGAACGGCCCGCCGGGGGAGCCCAAAGTCAGGACCGACGCCGTCAAGGTGGAAATGGAGGTGACAAGCAGCAGGGATCCCGGCGACG
Organism: Triticum aestivum; assembly: GCF_018294505.1. Classification (NCBI taxonomy): domain Eukaryota; kingdom Viridiplantae; phylum Streptophyta; class Magnoliopsida; order Poales; family Poaceae; genus Triticum; species Triticum aestivum. The sequence continues at coordinate 344,319,043 of NC_057805.1, forward strand.
TCGCCGTGCAGGAGCTGACCTTCTTCACAGTTCCGCCCAAGCTGCTGGCCGGGGCTAAGCTGGTGTCCCTCCACATTCAGATTGACAAGCTCATGTCCTAAATGATTCTACAGTGCCTTCTGTTTATCTTAGTAATATGCTAATATAGGGGTTAGCTCGGTCTACTTTAGCTTAAGAGATGGTGGGTTTTGGTGGCGATGCAGCAATTACCTCGACATCAGATCAGCAGTGAAAGTAATTTCGAACAGTCGAATGGATATTTTGTGTCTGTTGGATATAAAGATCCTTTGGGTAAGAAGTAACAGCTTATATGCTTTTTTTCGAAACGGAACAGCGATACTAGTATAATTTTTGTTGACATGCACTAATATTTTCGAAACGGACGTCGGGCTGTAGCTAGAAGGGCGGTTGGGACGCGGCATCGGCCCATACCGCGGTGACCCCCGATTGGGATGCACCGACTGTGGATTTTCTCCCTCGCCGATGTCGACCGCGTCTACGCAGAACATTGTTCCCTTCCCCCAGCTGCGGGATCAGGCCGGATATGTGACCAGCGGTGTGGCCACCGTCGTTCTATGCTTGTGAAGAGAGCAACCCAAGCAAGCAGGCTTGTAGCTTAGGCTCCTGCTAGTGTATATATAGTGGTTTTCTTTTTCTCTCCATATCAACCATTTTATATTGCGTACGTGTCATTGAAGAGTGAAATGATGGTTGCTTCTTCCGACTAACTTACTGTGTGATTTGACTGCTCCTTTAGTGGCCCCTACACGTACTCCCCCTACGTGTATGCAACAGTCACACGTACACATGGACGCAAAAACGCGCGCGACGCCCTAATGCATGCATGTCCGAGCACACGACGGAACACACACGGTCACGCTCAAGTGCTCAACCTACACGTGCATGCACACACATACTCAGCCAGGGTGAGCTAGTGACCGTATAAACACCGGAAAATGTATATATTGAGCGCAATGAGCGTATTATGAAGTCCACTGACCGTATTTTTACAAATATACAGTGACAGACAGTGTATTTATCTCGTTTGAAATTAAGCCATATTAACCGGAGAGGAGGCAGTATGGACTAGCATTACTTTGCTGTGTCCCGTCAACTTGCCGAACGAGGAGAAGCTTGCAGGACGGGAGAAGCTTGCGCGCGGTGGCTCGCAGGACAAGGAGAAACTTTTGACTAATGCAAGCTGTCCTTCGCTCAGGCGGTGGACGTGCAACAGTTAATTCGGTGTCAGATTGCCAGAAGCATACACTATACTAGTACTATTATTGTTGCACTTCCCGAAGAGGCGAACAGCCAAGCGCAAAGTTTACTAGTACTAGTACTACTACTATAGTCTATAGAGGTATGTACTATACTAGTACTAGGAACCGGATGGAGGAGCGTCTGCACTCTTATTATATTTTTAAAATGTGATAAAGCAATCTTCAACACATTTGGTTCTCTTCGAGGGTTCTCGCATGTGATAATGGAAGTTGATTGCATGGAACACTCGCCACAATTCTCGCTTAATTCTGGCTCATATCCTGTTACAAATAGGAGCGCTCGGTAATATTTCCTCTTTTTTTGTTATTCAGCATGTAAACAGGTCAGCAAACCTTGCGGCGCATCTTTGTGCGAACCGTGCTTGCTGCACTTTGAATGTGGCCGAGAGCTGGCTTGATGAAACACCTCGCTTCCTACTTCTTTTTTGCGGGGTACCTCGCTTCCTAGTGACCAGTGTCTTGGCTGATCGTCCTAAGAATGCTTATATATGAATAAAGCTCTCTCATTTACCCGCAAAAAAGATTAAGCCATATTAACCGGAAAGGAGGGAGTATGGACTAGCACTACTTGTTGGTGTGTCCCGTCAACTCGCAGAACGAGGAGAAGCTTGCAGGACAAGGTGAAGCTCGCTTACGCCTTTTGACTAATGCAACGTACCCTCGCCCAGGCGGTGGACATGCATCAGTTCATTCGGTGTCAGATTGCCAGAGGCATACACTGTAGTACCGAACATGCGGAGTACCATCATTGTTCGACTTCACGAAGAGGCGAAGAGCCAAGCGCAAGGTTTAGTAGTACGAGTAGTACTACTACTAGAACCGCATGGTGGAGCCTCTGTACTCTTATTTTTTTAATCTCTGATAAAGTACACATTTATTCCGGAGAAGGGCGGAAAACGGCAGCCCAACATGTAATGATGATATCGATCAACCATGCTCGAATATATCTTGGCCTCCGTGCGAGCCCGTCTGTGTGTTCTCGCTCCTCGTCTCTCTCAAGGAACGGCGGGTTGGCCATTTTGCCGTCAATTGAGATCGGTTTGCTCACACTCCGGTCCCACATGTCAGTGATATGCCAAGAGGAGGTGCGTTGACCGACTGGCCATACGCGTACTTGGTTTTGCACCTTCATACTACTCCTCCCTCCGTCACAGTTTACAGGGCGCGCTTCATTATGATGCATTTCTCTCAATGCATTTCCACCACCAGAGAGACTTTAGACGCGTTTGGTTTAATGCTCAATTAATTAGGGCGTGGTAACCGCAATTTTCTCTCGATGTAGTACTACGGAGTGGAGTAAGTGCATGCATGTGTGTACCCGGGGTGGAAGCACTGCATGCATGTGTGTACGCATTATTTCCTCTAGTAATAGACGCCGTGCTATAACTACCAATGCTATTTTTCAGGCCGATCGCTAGTCGCCTTGGTCCCAGAGATTTTCTCTTTTTCTGAAGCGCGCTCTATAAACAGTGACGGATGGAGTAGTATGAGCGGATTCAAAGAAGAGCGTATTGATGGTTGCTTCTTCCGAGCAACTTACAGTGGGAAAGGTGGGGCTTATGATTTGACTGCTCATTACTCACTATTAATGCGGCGCAACGACCGGTCTGAGTCTCCCATGCGGCTGTGCACTACCCCCTCGGTTCTTAAATATACTCCGGAGTATTTGTCTTTCTAGAGATTTCAACGAGTGACTACTCAAATATTTGTCTTTTTAGAGATTCAAATGGACTACTACATACGGATGTATATAGACATATTTTAGAGTGTAGATTCACTCATTTTGCTCCGTATGTAGTCACTTGTTGAAATCTCTAGAAAGACAAATATTTAGGAACGGAGGGAGTACACATACGAAGCAAAATGAGTGAATCTACACTCTAAAATATGCCCATTTGAAATTTGTAAAAAGACAAATATTGTTGATGACAGTTGCGACGACAAAAAAGAAGCATATTCCTTGTCCTAAGGGAAGATAACAACACGGTTGTGTTTGTCTAAAACGGTGTGAGGACGAGATTGCAATATGGAAAGTACGCCGGACGAGCTACGTTTTGTGCAAAGAACTATGGAAGATCCACATGCAGCGACGTGGGAAGACGGGCAGTGGAGCAAGGCCGGAGGGGATACCTGGAGGTCGTCGGGATGTAACTAGGTGAGCGGCGGCGGGCGGAATCTGCCCATACTGCGGCAGCGAGCAGGTGGCGTAGGCCCTACCGCGCCGGAGCTTGGTCAGAGAGAACGGCGTGTACCGCAGATCGGGACGTGCTGCCTCGGCGCCGTCGAACGGAGAAACGATGCACGTCCTCCCTTTCCGCCGGCGGACGGGATGCGGCCGGATCAGTGACCAACGGTGAGAGAGAGAGAGGCCACCGCAGCCTTGTGTGAGATACTCTGAAGAGAGACAAACCAGGCAGGGAGGCTCCATTGTATATAGTGGAGCGGACTACCTTTTTCTCCATAAAAATCGTTTTATATTCTGTGTACGTGCCATTGAGCGATATAACTTTATTTAAAAATAACGCGCCAACGCATCAAGTCGAACTTTGTTTCGTGCACGCGTGGTACACGACCTCCGTAGGTAAACAACCGCTACACGCGTTCAAATTAGCACGTGGGCTGCCATTTCGTACAGAAATGAGCTCCACCGTGTACCCGCGCGGGTGTGGCTGGGCACGAAGCGTGAGTACGTGCACGGTGCACCTATTCTCTTCTTGTATACGTACACCACCTACGTGGGGTTGTGTGAGAGAGATACAAACGTAGAGAGATATAGTGTGTGGGTTCGTGAGAGTTTTTTGGGGGGGGGGTCAATCAAAAAATGTAACATATGCAATGTGTGTGAAATAGAGTCCTGGATATATCATATATATAGAGGGGGCGATCCACGAGAAGAGAGTGGAGGTATCATCGACTTGAGGTGTCCATAGAATCGAAGAGAGGGATGATGTGTGTGTGTGTGCGCGCGCGGTCGATAAAGAGTGCCATCGAATTTGTGTGTGCCCACGTCAAAGATATAGAGTGGCTGGCCTACTAGAACAAGAGAGGGGACAGGTGCAGTTTGTCTCTGTGGCATGGATACCTACCTACAGCGCTCGACTATCGGTGTGTGGTGGGGGGGGAGGGAGGCCTAATTAACTATAGAGGTACAATGGCTGGTATATGTGTGGAGGAGGAGAGAGGCCTACCTCATGTATTAAGGGAGATCGATCTACCTCATGTATTAAGGGAGATCGATCGGCATCCATGCATATGTGTAGGAGAGGAATAAGGTTGGGAGAGAGACAGAGCTAGAGTGTTGGAGGGGGTGGTAGTGGAGTTGCTTCTAACAAATGGTGGGATAGGCTTGCTAGACAACCGGAGGGCACGCCTGCAATATCAATAAGAGAGGGGATGGCTGCCTGTCTGTGCACGTGCGTGTGAGAGACGGGTCAGGAGGCATGCACGAATGATGAGGGGGGACGATATGGCTGTGGTAAGCAGACATAACTACATAGGAAGATCAATCGTCCTTTGTCAGAGAAAGGAGAGACATAACTTGTGAGGTACGTCGATCGATGGGGGGGAATAGTTAAAGTCGACCTAGGTATATGTTGGGAGATCGATCGGTATACATGCATGTGTGTGTTAGAAGCAAATGAGGCACGGGGAGAAGGATAGAGAGAGAGGGATGCATCTAGGAGGTGGTGCGAGAGTCATACTATATCGAGGGGGAAGGAGTGTGCGAGTACGAGATCGATGAAAAGAGTGGTGGGAGTGAGGCATGGACGGTGATAAGAGAAGAGGGGAAGCTTGTGTTTGTGCTAGGCACACCTGGCTAGAGAGGCATATCGATCGATGTGTGCCGTAAAGAAGGAGCTGGGGGGCCTACACACACCGTGGGTGAACGACCTAAAGTGAAAAGACGAATTTGCGCGATGGAGCTAGAGAATGCTGAGGGAGGGTGAGAGGGATGCGGGCGTGTGCATGCACGAGAGAAAGTTAGCGCTAGCTAGCTACAAAGATAAGAGGATTGTGTGGGTGTAAAAGACGAATAGAGATCATACTTCATTATAAAAAGCGAATTCGGATATTTGAAGAATTTATCATAGTGTTTTAAACCGACGCATGTGTGAATATATATAACGGTGATACACATGGTGTGGTTATGAACATGTTATACTACATATAATATATTTTATCTCTACTCTTATAAAAAACGGAGTTGTTGATGATGGTGTGCCTGCCATCCTGCAATATAGGCCGTCCGATTTATATCTGACGGATAGGAAGGAAACTATGGCAATTTTGAAAAAAGATACCCACACCCCTCTCCATATTTGCAAATTAGGCCTCCCCTTGATCATGTTGATGTTCTGTGGAACGCATGGGCATCTTGCTAGTACTACGTATAATATATAGAACATTGATCATAATTTGGGCTAATGTGTGGCTTTTGCAGCTCAGGTCTAAATACTTGTCATAATGTAGGGGGCGGGGCACTATACTATGTGTGATAAACACGGTGTACACGTATGGAACATGGTTTAGATTATGAATATATAGTTAGTACATCAAATGTACTATTATTTGGAATCAACATCAAGTGTATTCAAAAAATAGAATTCGAGTTCATGTAGTACACATAGTTCATATCTATCTCTATAGTAATCATGTGGTGTGTTATTAAGGTAATACACGAATGATGGTTGAAGTTGGCAACAATCATGATTGTAGATTCTTATTGAAATAGAGAAACGAATTCAAATTCAGTTCGAATTGCAGCGGTAGTATAGACATTTGGAATGCACTAAAATGTTGGTATGAGTAGGTTACATGCATTATACAGCAAGCGAAAAAATTTAATTGGACATAACATGGATTCATACTCCCTCCTTCCATCTATATAGGGCGTAATGCGTTTTTTAAGACCGCCTTTGACTATTGACAAGATTAATAGTACATGACATGCACAATGTGAAAATTATATCATTGAAAGAACCTTTCACAGACGAATTTAACGGTGTGCTTTGTGTAAGTTGCATGTCATATATTATTGCTCTAATATTTGGTCAAAGTTAGCATCGAAAAACGCATTAGGCCCTATATAGATGGAAGGAGGGAGTAGCTTTGAATAGCATTTTTATAGTAAAACGGGGCAAGACTCTCTCTTTGTGTGGTGTGAATAGTTTTATTTTTTCGTTTTCTTTTTGGTTGAGGGAAGTGCGAATTGATTTGGTACGTACAAGTACAATATTACACGTTAGGCTTGTCCCTAAAATTCAACCCGCGCCTTGTTATATCCCGAAAATTCAGATATCGTGCTCCCAAAACTGGCGCCTTCACAACCCGCGCCTTGCTATCCCGAAATTACAACGCGCGCGAAAACTCCCTCCAGCTGCCAAATCCCGACACGCGAAATCCCCCTTCTAACCCTGAGCCGAAAGGGCCGCTAGTTCAAATCGGTGGGGGGTACTTTTGTAACACACCCTACATTTTGGACAAGCGCGTCCCTAAGTCATGGTTCACCCCCTCCCATCGCCTCCTTTTTGCCATTCGAAATCCCAGGCCGCCATAACCTCTCCGCTCCAGCCGCGAAACCCCACCCTCCTCCGTCCGCCACCTCACCGCTGCCCAGCCGGAGCCTCTTCCCCGACGACGTCGTCCACCGCAACAGCTCGACGTCCCTCGTCCACCTCCCCAGATGAGGATCCGTTTTCCATCTCGTCGTCCCGCCGGTTCAGCCGCCCCGTCCTCCACCTCCAAGGAGCAGCTCCGATGATCGCCTCGTCTATCGTGGCTGCTCCATCCCCACAGCGCCGCCTTAACCTGCTCCACCGGAACCGCAGCATCCTCACCGACTCCTCGGACGAAGCCGAGGCCTACTCGGCGCCACCAAAGAGGTTGTACACTCATCGCATCGCACCTTCTCCTTAGCTCGACCTCCCGGCGCCGATGGTGCTCCATCCCGCATCCCCATGGAGCGGCTACCTTGAAGCCGGCGCCGCGGGCGACATCTCCACGGCGGCTCTCCCCAGTGCGAGGCCCCTTCGGCGGCGGCGTCCATACCAGCCGGATCTGCTGCTGCTGCTCCCGCTCCCGCTCGATCGCTCGCTCGCCTAGCTGCTGCTGCTTCGGCTCTCGCTCGCTCGCGCTGCTGCTGCTGCTCACCCCCTCGCTCGTGCTGCTGCTGTGCTCCAATTTAGTCACACTTCAGTCGACTGAATCGACTTTTGGGTCAGTCGATTTTCAGGGGGTGGGGGGCTCACCAGAGTTAAGGAAGAACCACCCGCAGCGGGGACGGGGGCTCGCCGGAGAGGTACCCCACTATCTATCTTAGGGTTCAGGGTGGGGGCGGGGGGCCTATAGGGCAGGCCAGGGCGGCGACGGACCGGCGGTGGGGAGTTGTTTCGTGGCGGTGAGGCGGCGCTGGGGCCGGCGGTTCGGCCGGTGGTGGCTGGTGGCTCACAGGGGTGCAGGTTGAAGATGAACTCCAGGCCCTCCCTAAACTACATGTCAAGTGCCTCTCTGCTACCATTGCGTTCAGTTTCGACAGTAACATTCAGATTCCACAGTAAATTTCAGTTTCGACAGTTAAGTTCAGAGTCAACAGTTTTTACCTCATCTGTTGTAGTCAGGTGGTTTTTGGTGATGTAAATTTTACATCTATTTTACATCATCTATTGGAGATGCTATTAGAATCCCACTTGAGATTGACGATGTCTGTCTTGTGCTGCTTCAGCCTTGACGTCTTACGGCTCACCGGGGCTGCTCCAACGACAGAACGATCCATCACAACAGAGCAGTGCCCTGGACGCCGTCTACAGATTCCTCAGATCTTCCTCCACACCTCCGACAGCCACCTCTGCCTCAACTGCTTCAGCGACCAACCCAATGATGCTGAGGTCGACACGGCTACGGCAAAGAGGTTGTACACTTGTTGCATCACTTATTACTATACATTCATGTCGATCCATTAGGGCTATTTTGGTTCAACGGAAAAACATAGCAATAGGGAATTTTCCAATGGCACTCTACTATTCAATTATTCATGCATTTTGTTGAAAGGAATGAAGCAAAACATCCACCTGGACCTACTTTTCAAAATCCTATGCATGAAAACAAGACCAAGTGCATTAGTGGCAGAATAACATTCTAACTGTACACGCTTTCATATGGTTTCACTTTATTTTGGCCATGTTTCTTTGCATTCCTCTGCTCTTCCAATTCCTGTAAACCAAACACTCAAGTTGACAGAAATCCTGTGTTTACAAATGCTCTGTTTACCATGTGCATTCCTATCCTATTCCGGTGTTTTTCCTATCCCTGCGTTTTTAGAATCATGCAAGCCAAATGAGCCCTTACAGAATTACTTCAGTTACAGGTAGGTGTCGAAGGGAACTTTGTGTGGTTTGTCCTGCTCCTGCCGCGACGTCGTCCACCTCAACTGAGCTGCTCCATCGACAGAAACATCCACCAAACCAGACATCACGACTCCTGACCGTCTTTCGCCGCCTCAGATCTCCTTCCCTGCCGCCGGCACCCACCGCAACGGCATCACCATCATCGACTCAGCAGATGAACCTGAGGAGTACACGGGTCCACAAGAGAGGTCGCACTCTTTTGTTTCTGCTTATGTTATGCATTGCTTAAAATTACCTGCTACTTTATCGTCCTGTTCACCTCTTGGACTCCAAGTCAGGTCCAAATTAATGTTCAAACTTGAGTTCTAAATTAGTTGTGGGGCACATATCGAGGAAGCAATGAATAGTATCTCTGTCTAATATCTGGTTCACCTAGGGTATGCCTATGTTGTTCATCTTGGGTGGGAAACAAATAGTAAAGCAATCATCATCTGTCTTTTTATTAAATTAAAGCAATCATCAGCCTGCTATCATTATTTTTGGATCCATCCACTGGTTGTTACCATCACTCTAAATTTCTGCATGCTCTCCTTACATAATCTCACCATATTTTTTTCGTATGCATGTCAGATATTGTACACAGTCATGCTGAACATGTAGAGAAAAAGAGAAGAGTTTTGCGCGGCAATACAATGTCATGCAGACATCGCTCCATGGTGGGTTCAATGGCAAACCCTCCCCACCCCTCTCCAGATTGTAATCCAGAGGAAGATATCTGTTCTGAGGCGGATTCAGACGCCGCTGACCACTCCTATTTACCCCCCAAGGTGTTTGCTCTACCTTGGCATGATGATGTTAGTCATATCATGCATATGTTGCCTTGCAGTGCCTACTTTTGACATCATATATGTCATCTGCTTAGTTTAGACATGTTCTGTAATGCCACCTGTTTAGTTTCTATATCATATATGGGAATTATGCAGTCTCATGTCTTTTAGCCAGCCATAATATACGTGAAATGTGCAATGCCATCCTGTTTAACCAGGCATCATATATTTGAATGATATCTTGCCCATCCTTTTCTTCATTACATTTCCATTTGTCGACAATGTTTGTACATTAAACTACTCTTCCTGTGAATCAGCCATTTGGGTGGGAGATTGAAAAATCTGGAGTGAAAACAAGGCCTTCAGAGCAGACAGTGCTACCTGTCGAAGCAGATCTCTTGTTGGGTCCCGATAGCTCCTCAGAGATGGATTCAGAGACAGATGACCAGTCCTATTCCCCCACCGAGGTGTATGCTCTAACTTGGCACGGTTATACTGCTCATATCATGCATATGGTGTCTTGCATTGCATAGTTTAGACATCATATACACAATATTCAACACCATGTTCTTAGTTCAGACATCATATCTAATGCCCTCTGTTTAGCATATAAATCACATATGTGAATTAAATGATGCGATCCTGATTACTTAGATAACATGTAGGTGAATTATGTCATGCGATCCTGTTTAGTTATTCATCATATCTTTGAATTATGTTATGCTATGCTATCCAGTTTAGATAGACATCATATATGTGAAATTATGTCATGCTATCCGTTTTAGTTAAACAATATACATGTCAACTATTTCATGCCCTCTTTTTTCCACACTATCTATTGCATCTGTCTCTCATACAATGTCTGTACATTCAACTATGTTTCCTGTTTATCAGCCATTTGAATTGGAGCGGGTGATGCCAGCATCTAGCGGACTAAAAACACGGTCTTCAAATAAAACAGTGCTACCTCTTGGTGGAGATAGCACCCCGGTTGTACATGCACGAGAACCAGCCCTACCACACATAACCCAAACTCTCGCAGATTGTACCCCTACTGCGATGGACAGAGAACCAGCTTCACCCAATCTAACCCCAACCCCAGCAGATAGTAACCCAGTTCCTGTTGACACAGCACCATCTCCACCACAGAGCTCCCAAACAAGAGCAGTTAGTAAGGCAGCTCCAGTGCCCAAAGGGCCAGTACTACCACGGCGAACCCCAACTCCACCAGTTAGTACGCCTATTCCTGTGGAGGAAGCACAACCAGCTAGTCGTAGTTTAGCATCTATCGCATTTGATGTTGTTAAATCGTATGTGCGTATCTTCCCATCTTGGAAATATTATACTGAAGATGAAGGAAAATGCCAGTTGCAGGTGTTTGTCCAGGAGTTATGTGTAAGTAATGTTATTCATGGCAATTACTTTGCTTTGTCCCATACATCCTACCTCCATGATGGTTATAATACAACAAATTTTCCCATTTTTCTCTATAGAGAAGGACCGATTTGGAAACTCAGGATGAGGTAACCTGTGCTAATACCTCTGCTATCTTCAAGAATGCTTGGTGGCAGTATCGGAATTACCTGAAGAAAACGTACTTCACCGGCAAAGAAACTCATCAAATTCCCTTACGTTCTCCTGAGACACATTTACTGGACGATGACTGGGAACGCCTTGTTCTGTACTGGTCCCGAACCAAGAATGTGGTAAGGTCTATGAGCTCATTTTCTATTTTTAAGTACTATATTCTTGCGTCTTACTGTACTCTGTTCATGTAGAACAAGTGCCTAAACCTGAAGAACAACTGTTCTAATTTAAGATTCCATTGCTATCATAGTTCAAAAAAGCGCTAGGCGTTAATTGTGCGTTTTGCCACCGCCTTGCGCTTTACTGACCAAAGCGCATGCTTATGCGCAGTTATGCACAGATTAAGCGTAGTTATGCGCAATGCGTTTCGCCAACGCCTAGAGCCTAGGCGCGCTTAAGCGCTCGCTTAGGCGCGCCTTTTTTAACTATGATTGCTATCGTGCATACTGCTTTGCTCTTGTATCACTGTATTTACTCATACAAACTTATTTTTAAATTGAAGGATCCAATCGAAACTCCAATGGCACAGCAGGTATGTTCACGCATGTTTCTTTAACAGGCTTGCTCTTATCAATAGCTCTGTTGATTTCAATTTCAATTGTGTATACAGTTGACTTCTCATATCATGCACATTACTAGCATCACAACAGAGCCAATAGTGTTGTTGTACATGTAGACCCGTGGTACCCATCTGAAATCTTGTTGTGCCGTGTAGTTTCCCACGCTTTGTATTCTTTCACTGCTGCTTTGTCTTGAACTGATATGATTTGAACCGTGTCTCTATTTTGATTTGGCAAGACAATGCAGTGACCATAGGACATAGATATATGTTTGTTTGATGCTTTTATTATGTACTAGTACTTGGCAATAGAAGACTTGGTAGTTTAATCCTGTCCACCTTACTAATGAACTGGTTCACCGAAATGAGTTTCATATACTAGTACATGCTAAACCTGTTATGTGTCTGCTTGTTTCTTCTTTTAGAATGCTGACAGAATATTGGGGAAGAGTGCCTTATTAAGCAATGGTAAAGGAAGTAATGCAGATAAGGTTCAGGATAGTGACACATCCTTGTTGGTCTCCAACAAAGCTGATAAAACAGCTAAGGAAGACTATCTCGAAGACAGTGAGACAACCCCAAAGTCCTGTCTTGGTTTAGTGTTCGAGTTACTGGCCACTACCGCTTGCACAAGCTATTCAAACTCACTGTCTGAATCAGTTCGGTTTCTTGAGTCTCAACTACAAGCTGAAAGACATCGATCAGCTGTGCTGCGACAAGAAGCGGAAGGACTGCGGAAGTCCCTGGAGCATTCAGATGCATACTTTCTGGTGCAACAGCAAGCGTTGGAGGATTTTAGCGCCAAACAGGACAAAGCTAATAAGCTTGCTAAGCTTATTGCCAGCATGGTGGATACCACGTTTCTTGAGCTCTTCTGAAGTTGTTTCAGTTATGCTCTTGTTTTGCTGCCGCGTTTATTTGCACTGGTGGCCAATTTTGACGGCCAGTGTATGTAATATGCTGCTTTGTTCCCTATATTTGCACTGGTGGCGAACTTTGATGCCCAGTGGATGTAATATGTGTAATAGCGGTAATAGGCTAGCGTTAATTGCTTGCTTATTTATTTCCTTATTGTCTTGTTTAGTTGTTTGCTTGTAGTCACTGCAGTTCTTTTTCTGTGTTTTTCTAGTGGCCACAATAACCTATTTTTGGAAACTAGGCCAAAATAATCATGTCAACACACGGACTGTTGTAAGCAAGGGCCTCCTGCAGGCCGTATAATCCATGGGCCTTCTACGGGCCGTAGGATCCATTGGCCTTCTATACGGGCCGTAGGATCCATGGGCCTTCTACGGGCGTCCAGGCTTACGGCGGATCCATGGGCCTTCTACGGGGCGTATCATCATTTCGCCAATCATGGGCCGTACTATTCGTGGACAATAACGGGCCGTTAATAGGCCGTATTTGATAACTCTATGAAAACAGCCCAACGGGTTTTTTCGACATGAAAACGGCCCAACGTATTAACGGGCCACAAACGGGCCGACTGTAACCACGGGCTGAATTTGGCCCACAAGCAGAAAATGACAGTAACGGGCCGTAAGTAACCGAATGCTGGAAATGAGCCCAAGAATAAATGGGCCCTGAGAAGGCCGAAAGATAACATGGGCTGGAAACGGCCCAACGGAATAATGGGCCGTTAATGGGTATAAAGTGATACACTGTTCATTACGGGCCAGTTTTACCACGGGCCGTTAAGGGGCCGAGGGTTACTAAGGGCCTCATATGGGCCGAAAGACGTCATGGGCCATACATGGGCCGGAAGTTAAAACGGGCTGGAATTATATTGGACGGCCCAGATGACGCTACTGGGCCTAATTCAGATAGGCCGTAAACGGGCCCTGGGATAGCGGGCTGTAAATGGGCTATATGCGAACAGGCCGTTAACAGGATTGCCGTGGGCCGGCCCGCCACCTTTTGACCAAGTCAAACGGGCCGGCCTTTTCACAGGAATGGGCCTCTGTTGGGCCGTGCCACGTGTCGACGTATCATAGGCGCTTTGGGTCCAATGAGTGGATGACATCTGTGCCAACGGTGAGCCGACACGTGTTTCCTCCAGCCAATGATGATTTTACACGTGGAAAATCCCCATTAGTCGGGGCTATTAACGGGTTATCGGATCCAAAACCGGACCCGATAGCTTAAGGCGTTCCATTACGGTGGATGCCACATGTCGGTCACCCTTGACGAAAGCACTTCTGTGACGCGCGATTTATCGTCATGGAAGTGGACACTTCCGTGATGATAATTTTGGTAATGTCATGGAACACTTCTACGACAGCACATGTATGACTATCTTAATTCTGTCATAAATTTGTCATGGATGTACATGCATCATAGAAAACGTGACCTACTGTGACAAACACGTATCATCACAGAAGTGTATTTTTTTGTAGTGTCTCGTTGCCCGCGAACAGGCGCTTGCCGCCATGCTTCGCGGCAAGGACGAAGAGGTCGAGAAGCTTGTTGTACAGTGGACCCAGGAGCTGGAGCAGAAGCACAAGGACGCACTTGATGCAACTGCCCTGGACCACACCAGCAAGGTGGAGAAGCTGGAGTTGGAGCGGCAGCAGCTGAAGAAGGAGGTCTCAAAGATGACGGAGGACAGGGACACGGCTAACCACACTCTGGCAGATTTGCAGGTCTCCATCTCCGACAAGACCAAGCTGCTCTCCGACGCCAACAACTCCATCGGCGATCTGAAGCTGAAGCTGGACACCTTGGAAGGGACGCTTTTGGAGGGCTAGGCCCGTGAGGAGACCCCGAGCAAGGCCCTTGAGGACGGGAGGCAGCTGAGGAAGGATGATGCCGCTGCCCGCAAGGACTATGTGGACAGCGTAAATCTCTGGATCAGCCACCTCATCGACGTTGCAGAGAGGCTCACCACGCAACTAGACGTCATGGGCATGCCAAACTTTAGGTTCTCCCAGGAGGCGAACATAAGCCCCAATGCCAGGCTGACCTTGTTCTTCGAGGGTGTCCTCGAGGCCCTGGAGCAGCTCCGCTCCAGTCGAGCGACTTATCTGGCCAACGAGGCCCGGAAGGTTTGCCGGGGCGCCCTGACCAAGGTGCTCACCACAAGGTGGCGTTCTGGAACCCCAGCGTCGACTTCGCCAACGCGCTTGAGAGTCTGCCGGAGGATGCGGACCTCACGGCACTCGAAGAGCGAATTGAGCCCATCATCAGCTGCGTTGACGGAGTCAAGAGGTTGGAAGGCCAGCGCCGGGACTAGCCACCCCGTTCCTCATTGCCACTGCGAGTTCATGCCCAAGACAATTTTATCTTAAGTTAGAACTGCGGCAATCACTGATGTAATATAACTTTGCAATATTTTGAAATGGCGCATGCTATCTTCCTGTTTGATCTTTCTTTGTATGTACACACCCTACGCTTAGTTGGATAGGTTTGCCGGCGCGTAAGCCCGTGCTATGGAGCTTTGAGGAACAGATCCTTAGCAGCCTGTCGGGGGCGCTTGCTGCCAGGGAAGCCACCTTGCAGTTCTCGGCGCAGCCGCTTGGACTGTTGAGCGGAATCGAATAGCGGAAGGGTTCCCTTGCGTGCAGGTTTTCCATACAAGGAACAAAATCCTTCGAGGAAGATAACCCTATATAAAGGAAGTTGCTCAAGGTTTTGCACGGTTTAGCATTTCGTCGCCACGCGGATGGTTGTTGCGGCTGGAGACGATACCACTCGCCTGGGTGATGACACCAGAGTAATGGAGATGATTTTGACCTCCTCCGCCACCAGCGTCTACCCTATCGCTTGCCCGCACTGGCACGGACAGACCAGCCCCAGACGAGCCGACCGCTAGGGCCGCCTTCTTCTTCAGAGCCATCGCAATGATGATGTCGATGCGCTAACTTTCAGACCAGATTTTCATAGCCTGTGCCCCCTACCTGGCGCGCCAAATATGTCGGGGGAAACGACACCTATGGGATCACAGGGAATCCCTACTACGGTTGGCGGGGTGTGGAGCTGCGCAAAGAGCACGTCCAAATGATCAGCATGGGGATTTTTACCCAGGTTCGGGCCGCAAATGATGCGTAATACCCTAGTCCTGCTTTTGTGTATATTTGGTGTTCTTGAGTTCTTGAACTAGCTGTGGTGCATGCTCAGTCCAAAAAGTATGAATCCTTCCTTAGTACGCCTCGGGCCTCCTTTTATATGTCAAAGGGGTCGCCACAGTGGCACACAGGAGGTGGAAAGCATCTACAGTGTACAAGTCTATCCCTGACATCGTGGGACAAACACATTTAATGCGCCGCCTACGTGTCCTCTTGCTTTATCAGGGACGACAGCGAAGCTCGTCCCGTCCATCCCCGCCTCGCCTTGCTTTGACGCACGTCCAAGCTGACGAGGCATGCAGCGCCATGCTGGCTGGCTGGCTGCTGAGCTGGTGCGGTGGCACGGTCTTCACGAAGATCTTCATGCCACCACGCAGGTGCTTGATTAGTTGGCCTAGAAGTTGCATGATGCCACGTAGGTGCGTGCCTAGTTGGCAGGCTGGTTGCCGCGTGGAAACGAACGTGGGGCAAGGAAACCTTGGCAGGCACGGGCCCAGCCGTGGCCCCATAGATGCCCCCGGCAAGGGTGTTGCCGGGGTCTCGTGGCCGTCCCCGGCAAGGATCTTGCCGGGGGTCTTCGTCTGTCCCCGACAAGGATCTTGCCGGGGGGGGCTCTGTCTATCCCCAGCAAGGATCTTGCCAGGGGTCTTCGTCTTCTGGTTCTTATCTAGATTTGCAGGCCTTTGGTCTTCACAAAGATCTGCATGCCACCACG
This sequence comes from Triticum aestivum, assembly GCF_018294505.1. Classification (NCBI taxonomy): domain Eukaryota; kingdom Viridiplantae; phylum Streptophyta; class Magnoliopsida; order Poales; family Poaceae; genus Triticum; species Triticum aestivum. Next base: position 344,335,418 of record NC_057805.1, read on the forward strand.
CAGGCGCCCCCGAGCCTTGTTCCTGACATTGACGATGGTGTCAGAACTCTCAGGCTCAAGGGTGGCGGCCCTGTTGGTGTTGGGCAAGTCGCCCCGGGAAGGCTCTTGCCGGGGCAGTGTAGGCCATCCCCGGCAAGGGTGTTGCTGGGGGAAATCCATCTTGTCCCTTTGCTCTTCATACCTCTGGCTTGAGCGCTGCCATTGGTAGTCTCATACCTTCGCTTCTTCTGCCTTTCCAAGCATGGTCGCAGGTGTGGCTACGACTGCCCGTGCACAAGTAAAGGGGTACAAAAAGGCCCCTACTTTTGTACACCAACAGCAAATGCTTTAAAAACACATGGAAGGGAGAAAAAAAGTGGATGAGATACTATACATCCAACTTGCACGAAGAAAAAAAATAGATATTATATAATTGACAAAGAAAAATATAGTTCCACTTTTAGCAAAACAAAAGATACACTTAGTATGGATAGTGATTGCAACAGAGATACTATAAAGTTCACGAAGTATAGTAGATATCCAAAAATAGTATAGCAGTTGCTCGTGGTAACATATGTTTAAACAACTAGTACAGTGCATCTACTGCCATATGAATACAGGTGAAACTGTTGCACACATGAAAATGCATTCTTTTCTCCGACCAATTACACATTCAAAATGTTGCAGATGCATCTTGCGCGAAAGTCAATTTGGTATTGGCAGATCTTCTTCTTTCAGCTTGTTCAAAGTGCTTTTGAATAACTTGAACGCAGAGATCATCCTGTACTTCGGGATGTTGGCCTACGTGCAAAGAGAATATAGACAGATTATGAGAGATAGGAGAACAAAACTTGAGAAAACATTTTAAAGTACCACAAAAAGAAGTAATACAGAAGTAGAGCACTGACTAATTATAGGAGGCTGCAGAGATAGTAAAGACTAGAAACACGTTTGACTAATCATATGAGCATGCTGAAAAAACTAATGTCACGATCGAAAAATGGGCGTATGATTGGGACTAGCATTTAGTATTGGCACATGCAAAAGTACCTAGCAATTGTGCCACGATCGAACAAAATCAAGTGATGTCATTCCTAGTAAAACTAAAACAGAAAGCGCGTGTAGTTTAATGGACTTCATTGTGTTTATTCGCCAGAAAAAATAGGGCCAGTAGATGTCGACAGCAAAAAAATGCTGGCAGCTAGAGATGGGCAGTACAAACAGCTTTGTTCACCAGGCAAAGTTCTTGTGCTTTGCCGGCTACCTCATGTGGAGAAGCTAGAAACTCATTTTGGGGTGGCATTTGACAGATATATGCCCCACAATTTTAAATGCTGATGAGTTCATTTCTTCTTTGTTTGATCTAAAATTTAAATCGCCCCAAGAACAGTACATCAACTAATGTCCAAGAAAACATTTTCCTGACTAGACAATGATAGGCAGCAGGACATGGCCAGAGAAAACTCATGTCTACAGTTTAGTAATAGGCTTGTGACCTTTATAGAAATAAAACATGGGAACTGATTCATAACCAATCAAGAATCACATTCAACTATCTTCCGTGGATATCAAACATACTGATTTCAATCTTGGTTTATGGGTTCTTACTGATTCACTAGAGCATAATCATGCAACTGACCCATTGCTCCTAAAAAAATGTTAACTGATTCAAGGTTCATCGAACCAGGTTACAATTACAGATAAAAACTTCAGATCAGATAAATGTTAACTGACCCTTCATACAACTGACCCTATGCAAATTCACTCTATCCAGATAAATGTTATTCATCACCGGTGTACCTTTTTTTTCTCCTTGTTTTACAAGGAGAAGTGATTTACTGGCATACATTGTCAAATCAGATATTATATACCAGCTCCCAACACATCAAAATGGCCTACGTCACTAGTTTGCTTTGGATTCAGTTTTGCACATAAAAAAATTAATAACGCAAAAGAGTTTTCAAGACATACCACACTGAAACTCTTCATAGCTTTGCCTTCAAAATTTCCCATGTACAAAGGCAGATAGTGGCCTGAGTCATGCCTGCATAAAGAATACAAAACATGGGAAAATAATTTGAGGATGCGTATCGAGTGTGGTAACAGCAAGTAGGAGGGGGAAAAGTAATAAAGAATGGAAAGGTATGTTGAATAAAGTTGCAATTGAAATAACTGAATAAATATACAAACACAAAGAGGAAAAACAGACTTACATTAGACAGTTTGTTGGGTAAGCACCTACAGGTTGAAGCTTGAAAGAGAATACATTCTTGAATGGCTTTTTACTCAGCTTGTGTGACGCCCGGATAATTAAGCTACAGTAATCCCTTGTTAATGAGGCCACGTCATCACATTACTGTTGCTAATCCTTGCTTGATCCAAATCTTAGTTCAAATTCAAATTTCCCAAACATGCAAAATAAAATGTTCAAAGTGTGGCAAATATTCCATAACTAATTATGGCGGTGACCCAACACTTTTGTAAAATAATTAAATGCCCTTTTGTGAATATAACAGTGGCTAAAAAGAATTATTAAATGCTTTTTAGACTATAAAAATACTAAACTATTTTATTTGAACCTCAAACTAAATGTGGCAGTGGTATAATTAGTAATACCAATTCAGATGTTGTTACTATATTTTATAAAGCTAATTTCTATTCAAAAATAAAAGAAAGCTAAAACTATACAAAGAAAAATAAGAAAAAGAAAATGCAAAAGAGTTAAGGAAAAAGGAAACCCCGTGGCTCCCCTGGGCCTTGGCCCTCTCCCACACAGCCGGCCCACTACCCCATCCCTCGGTCGACCTCCTATTCCCCCGACTGGGGTCGCTACATGGGGCGCCCCGCCGGACCAGATCGACGGCGCCGGCGAGTGGATAAGAACGCCGACGCCGCGCCCCCTTGATTCCCTCTCCCCCTCTCATCCACTCCCCCTCCCCCCACTCATTCCTCTCCACCTTCCCCTCCTCAGATCCACACCTTCCCGAGCTCCGCCATGGACGCGTCGCCGGTGTAGCCGTCGCCGCTGCCCACCCCGCTACTGGAGACCGCGTCAGGGGCACCGTCTTCGTCGCCAACTTCGACTACATGGGCGAGATCGAGCCGGAAGCCACCAGGACGCCCGCTGCTTCCCCGTCCTCAACCTCCATCCGTCTCGGTCGCCGCCGCCGTCGCCAACGCCGGCCACCTCTGCTGCTCCAAAGCCACTCAACGGGCCTCCTTGTGCCTGATAGGTGAGCACATCCTCTCCCCTCCCATTCTTGCGCCGTAGGCCGCCGTCCCCGAGCTCGTCCGAGCTGCCGCGTACGCGTACGTGCGTGCGTGTTGCGGCTGCTTCTATGCGCGCGCGCCGGCCTCGCCGTGGTCTAGTGCTACTTCGCCTGCTACTGCTCCAACGGCACCCCGTACGGCGCTCGCCGACCCGCCACACGCGCGTCACCACGCCCGCACGCACCGGCCCCTGCCCTTGCTCGTACCCGTAGTCGCCGCGACCGCGCCGCCCGCACCCAACGCCCCTGGCCTCTGCTGTTGCTCACGCCGCGGCTTGCTGCTCGCCTGAGCTGCTGCGCCCGCCCACCGCACGCTCCGCACGCGCCAGGCGCCCGTGCTGCTCGCTGCAGCTCCGCCTGCTACACTACTTGCCGCTGCCACTGGGCGATGCTCTGCCGCCCACCGCTGCATCTGGCCCCGACCGGCCTTGCCGTGCAGCCCCGCTCCCCGCACCCTGCCTCGCCTACCTGCGCCCGCGCATACGCGCCCGTCCGCCTCGCGCACGGCCTTGCCTTCTCTGCTGCAGCGCCCCCGCCCGCTTGCTACTGCTCTACTGTACTGATGCTTGCTACTGTAGATGTAGCTAGCTTTTCTAATTCTACACTAAATAGCCCTCTAAACAGCCTCTAAACTGCGGTTAAACAAGTGTTTACAAGGCTAATAAAAATATGAGTAGATGGTATACTTGACAAACTCCATTCTATCCCACTGGACCAAATCCTTTCGATGTGTGGATTAATTCCTACGAAAATCACAAAGTTCTATGTTCCGTTAAGATAAAAAAACGAAAAACAGCTTTATTTCATAGCTACTTTAGTGCTATTGATGATCAAGCAAATGCACCCTAACAAAGATGAATGTGCTACTATCTTGTAGACCACAGAAAAATACTCAAAATTGATATAAGGCACAAAATCATAGGATGTACAGAACAATAGTTGTAGCATTTTGAAAACAGCCAAGTAATGTTTAAAACTGGCAAATTCTCAGACTTAGCAAAATTTCAGGGATTTTTCCGAGTATTGTTAAATCTTTAATAAATTCATATAAAATAATATGTAACTCGGATGAAAATGTTTTCTACATGAAAGTTGCTCAGAACGACGATACGAATCGGAATACGCTCTCCGTTCATTTGCCACATGCTCCTAGCATAGCGATTATCGAACTTTTTCCCTCCGGTTCGTTTGTCCGAAAATGCCTAACTCCAGGAAAACTTCCCGGATGTTATCCCCCTTCGCCGGTATTGTGTAGCACCGTGTTAGAACACGCCTAGTGCTGCTTATTGTCTTGTCATGCACTTCTTTGCTCTGTATTTACTGTTTCTCCCCCCTCTTCTCTCCGGTAGACCCCGAGACCGCTGTTGATGCCCCTGTGATCGACTACGTCGACGACGACCCTTCTTCCCTTTCAGCGGAGCTTCCAGGCAAGCCCCCCCTTGATCATCCCGATATCGCGCATTCCATTTTCTCATGCTTGCATTAGATTTTGCACTGTTATTGTTTGCTCCTATTCTGATGCATAGCCTGCTTTTGTAACCTGCTGTTGTACCTTACCTGCTTATCCTAAACTGCTTAGTATAGGTTGGATAATGATCCATCAATGACCCCCACCTTGTCCTTGTTGTCCCTGCTTCATCATCGACGACTCGATCAACGTGATCGACGACCAGAGCCCGACACCTCACATCACATCACGCCCCTTTTGTTGCTCGACTCTGCAGAGCTACTATCGAGTGCCGAGGGTGATCCCTCATAACGCACTCCTGATGATAATTCTGTAGTGTAGCTATTCGGTCGTGGTCATCGAGGGTGATTTCCTCTTTCACCATTCCCGATACGGCTCTGTCGTTCAACACCTCAAGTGTGAACCTCGAGGGTGGTCGCTCTTACGTTCACCTTGATGATTACATCGAGTGGAATCCTCCGAGGGTGATTCCTTGGGTTTTCCCCTTGATGTTTGGACACACGGTTACCTTAACTTTACTTGAGGCCCTTGGGAAAGTCGGGCGGGCCCGGAGAGCACCCGCAAGATGGTTACGAGGCACGGCCGGGCCGGCAGGCCGCCCCCGAGTGGGCTGGGCTAACCCTTGCCGTATTTCCTCGAGACGGGGCGACGAGGTCACATTATCGTGAGTCTCTGCTCGTCTCCGCAAGCTAATAATACGCTATGGTTTGGGTATTTTTTCTGAGTTGGCCTTTGGCCTTTACGCACTAACCACCACGCGAGAATAGTTATTGGCCTCGACGTCGCAGTATCAGCCGAAGCTTTGTCAGACGTCCAGTTCAGCATTGCGGCACGGCTGGGCCGGCACCATCCATGTAGAGGTGGATCCTGGACCCGCCCTGCACGTAATGACCCGGAGTGCTATGGATGATGGGCCCAGACCCCGGAGTGCTTAGGATGTAGACCGACGGGGACCTCTCTGCTGAGCCTAGGTAGGGCTACGACGTGTTGATCTTCCGAGGCCGGGCATTGACCCCAGAAAGGTGTGTCCGGCCAGAGTGATTGAGCGTGTTGGAAAACGTGGTGCACCCCTGCAGGGAAGTTATCTATTCGAATACCGTGTCCACGGTAATGGACGTTCAGACTTATATCCTGATCTTTTACAACTAGAAATGGATACTTAAGATATGTGGCTCCGAGATTGCTTTCTCGCAGGGAGTCGAGGAGGGATCTCTGGGCATTAATGTTACAACATGTTTGTTAATTATAAACTGCTATTATTTACTCTTCCACGTGCTGCAAGACGCTTGGAGCTGCTTGAAGATGCTAGTCTTTGATAGGCTAGGCCTTCCCCTCTATTCTGGCATTCTGCACTTCAGTCCATAGATACAACCCTTTCATTTGATACCAATGCATACTTAGTATAGATCTGATGCTTGCGAGTACTTTGGATGAGTACTCATGGTTGCTTTGCTACCCCTTTTCCCCCCTTCTTCCTTCTTTCCGGTTGTTGCATCCAGATGGTGGATCCCTGAAGCCAGATGCCACCACCGACGGATACTACTATGTGGAGACCGCCGACGACCAGGAGTAGTTAGGAGGTCCCAAGCTGGAGGCCTTGCCTCTTCGATCATTGATGTTTGTGCTAGCCTTCTTAAGGCATCCTTGTTTAACTTATGTCCGTACTCAGATATTGTTGCTTCCGCTAACTCTTGTGTATCGAGCTTGTATTCGAGCCCTCGAGGCCCCTGGCTTGTAATATGAAGCTTGTATTATTTCTATTTGTGTCTAGAGTTGTGTTGTGATATCTTTGTTGGGGATCGTAGCAGAATTTTAAAATTTCCTACGCATCACCAAGATCCATCTATGGAGTATACTAGCAACAAGGGGAAAGGAGTGCATCTACATACCCTTGTAGATCGCGAGCGGAAGCGTTCCAATGAACGGGGTTGATGGAGTCGTACTCGCCGTGATCCAAATCACCGATGACCGAGTGCCGAACGGACGGCACCTCCGCGTTCAACACACGTACGGAGCAGCGACGTCTCCTCCTTCTTGATCCAGCAAGGGGGAAGGAGAGGTTGATGCAGATCCAGCAGCACGACGGCGTGGTGGTGGATGTAGCGGGATCCCGGCAGGGCTTCGCCAAGCACTAGCGGGAGGGAGAGGTGTTGCAGGGGGAGAGGGAGGCGCCAGGGGCTGTGGTGTTGCTGCCCTCCCTCCCCCCACTATATATAGGACCCCTGGGGGGGCGCCGGCCCTGGGAGATGGGATCTCCAAGGGGGGCGGCGGCCAAGGGGGAAGGGGGGTGGCTTCCCCCCCAAGTCAAGTGGGGCGCCCCCCACCCCCAGGGTTTCCAACCCTAGGCGCAGGGGGAGGCCCAAGGGGGGCGCCCCAGCCCACTAAGGGCTGGTTCCCTTCCCCTTTCAGCCCATGGGGCCCTCCGGGATAGGTGGCCCCACCCGGTGGACCCCCGGGACCCTTTCGGTGGTCCCGGTACAATACCGATAACCCCCGAAACTTTCCCGGTGGCCAAAACTGGACTTCCTATATATAATTCTTCACCTCCGGACCATTCCGGAACTCCTCGTGACGTCCGAGATCTCATCCGGGACTCCGAACAACTTTCTGGTTTCCGCATACTCATATCTCTACAACCCTAGCATCACCGAACCTTAAGTGTGTAGACCCTACGGGTTCGGGAGACATGCAGACATGACCGAGACGCCTCTCCGGTCAATAACCAACAGCAGGATCTGGATACCCATGTTGGCTCCCACATGTTCCACGATGATCTCATCGGATGAACCATGAGTTGAGGATTCAATCAATCCCGTATGCAATTCCCTTTGTCAATCGGTATGTTACTTGCCCGAGATTCGATCGTCGGTATCCCAATACCTTGTTCAATCTCATTACCGGCAAGTCTCTTTACTCGTACCGTAATGCATGATCCCGTGACCAACTCCTTAGTCACATTGAGCTCATTATGATGATGCATTACCGAGTGGGCCCAGAGATACCTCTCTGTCATACGGAGTGACAAATCTCAGTCTCGATCCGTGCCAACCCAACAGATACTTTCGGAGATACCCGTAGTGTACCTTTATAGTCACCCAGTTACGTTGTGACGTTTGGCACACCCAAAGCACTCCTACGGCATCCGGGAGTTGCACGATCTCATGGTCTAAGGAAAAGATACTTGACATTGGAAAAGCTCTAGCAAACGAACTACACGACCTTTTATGCTATGCTTAGGATTGGGTCTTGTCCATCACATCATTCTCCTAATGATGTGATCCCGTTATCAATGACATCCAATGTCCATAGTCAGGAAACCATGACTATCTGTTGATCAACGAGCTAGTCAACTAGCGGCTTACTAGGGACACGTTGTGGTCTATGTATTCACACATGTATTACGATTTCCGGATAACACAATTACAGCATGAACAATAGACAATTATCATGAACAAAGAAATATAATAATAACCATTTATTATTGCCTCTAGGGCATATTTCCAACAGTCTCCCACTTGCACTAGAGTCAATAACCTAGTTACATTGCGATGAATCGAACACCCATAGCGTTCTGGTGTTGATCATGTTTTGCTCTAGGGAGAGGTTTAGTCAACGGATCTACTACATTCAGGTCCGTATGTACTTTACAAATATCTATGTCTCCATTCTGAACACTTTCACGAATGGAGTTGAAGCGACGCTTGATATGCCTGGTCTTCCTGTGAAACCTGGGCTCCTTGGCAAGGGCAATAGCTCCAGTGTTGTCACAGAAGGGAGTCATCGGGCCCGACGCATTGGGAATCACCCCTAGGTCGGTAATGAACTCCTTTATCCAGACTGCTTCCTGTGCTGCCTCTGAGGCCGCCATGTACTCCGCTTCACATGTAGATCCCGCCACGACGCTTTGCTTGCAACTGCACCAGCTTACTGCTCCTCCATTCAAAATATACACGTATCCGGTTTGTGACTTCGAGTCATCCATATCTGTGTCGAAGCTAGCATCGACGTAACCCTTTATGACGAGCTCTTCGTCACCTCCATAAACGAGAAACATATCCTTAGTCCTCTTCAGGTACTTCAGGATATTCTTGACCGCTGTCCAGTGTTCCATGCCGGGATTACTTTGGTACCTTCCTACCAAACTCACGACAAGGTTTACATCAGGTCTGGTACACAGCATGGCATACATAATAGACCCTATGGCCGAGGCATAGGGGATGACACTCATCTTTTCTATATCTTCTGCCGTGGTCGGGCACTGAGCCGTGCTCAATTGCGCACCTTGCAATACAGGCAAGAATCCCTTCTTGGACTGATCCATATTGAACTTCTTCAATATCTTGTCAAGGTACGTACTCTGTGAAAGACCAATGAGGCGTCTTGATCTATCTCTATAGATCTTGATGCCTAATATATAAGCAGCTTCTCCAAGGTCCTTCATTGAAAAACACTTATTCAAATAGGCCTTTATACTTTCCAAGAATTCTATATCATTTCCCATCAATAGTATGTCATCCACATATAATATGAGAAACGCTACAGAGCTCCCACTCACTTTCTTGTAAACACAGGCTTCTCCATAAGTCTGTGTAAACCCAAACGCTTTGATCATCTCATCAAAGCGAATGTTCCAACTCCGAGATGCTTGCACCAGCCCATAGATTGAGCGCTGGAGCTTGCATACTTTGTTAGCATTCTTAGGATCGACAAAACCTTCCAGCTGCATCATATACAATTCTTCCTTAAGGAAGCCGTTAAGGAATGCCGTTTTGACGTCCATTTGCCATATCTCATAATCATAGAATGCGGCAATTGCTAACATGATTCGGACGGACTTCAGCTTCGCTACGCGTGAGAAAGTCTCATCGTAGTCAACCCCTTGAACTTGTCGATAACCCTTAGCGACAAGTCGAGCCTTATAGATGGTTACATTACCATCCGCGTCTGTCTTCTTCTTAAAGATCCATTTATTTTCTATGGCCCGCCGATCATCGGGCAAGTCAGTCAAAGTCCATACTTCGTTTTCATACATGGATCCTATCTCGGATTTCATGGCTTCTAGCCATTTGTCGGAATCCGGGCCCGCCATCGCTTCTTCATAGTTCGAAGGTTCACCGTTGTCCAACAACATGATTTCCAGGACAGGGTTGCCGTACCACTCTGGTGCGGAACGTGTCCTTGTGGACCTACGAAGTTCAGCAGTAACTTGATCCGAAGCTTCATGATCATCATCATTAACTTCCTCCCCAGTCGGTGTAGGCACCACAGGAACATCTTCCCATGCTGCGCTACTTTCCGGTTCGGAAGGGGCGACTATCACCTCATCAAGTTCCACTTTCCTCCCACTTAATTCTTTCGAGAGAAACTCTTTCTCCAGAAAGGACCCGTTCTTGGCAACAAAGATCTTGCCTTCGGATCTGAGGTAGAAGGTATACCCAATGGTTTCCTTAGGGTATCCTATGAAGACGCATTTTTCCGACTTGGGTTCGAGCTTTTCAGGTTGAAGTTTCTTGACATAAGCATCGCATCCCCAAACTTTTAGAAACGACAGCTTAGGTTTCTTCCCAAACCATAATTCATACGGTGTCGTCTCAACGGATTTCGACGGAGCCCTATTTAAAGTGAATGCGGCAGTCTCTAAAGCATAGCCCCAAAATGAGAGCGGTAGATCGGTAAGAGACATCATAGATCGCACCATATCCAATAGAGTGCGATTACGACGTTCGGACACACCGTTTCATTGAGGTGTTCCAGGCGGCGTGAGTTGTGAAACGATTCCACATTTCTTTAAGTGCGTACCAAATTCGTGACTTAAATATTCTCCACCACGATCTGATCGTAAGAACTTTATTTTCCTGTCACGTTGATTCTCAACCTCACTCTGAAATTCCTTGAACTTTTCAAAGGTTTCAGACTTGTGTTTCACTAGGTAGACATACCCATATCTACTTAAGTCATCAGTGAGAGTGAGAACATAACGATATCCTCCGCGAGCCTCAACACTCATTGGACCGCACACATCGGTATGTATGATTTCCAATAAGTTGGTTGCTCGCTCCATTGTTCCGGAGAACGGAGTCTTGGTCATCTTACCCATGAGGCATGGTTCGCACGTGTCAAATGATTCGTAATCAAGCGACTCCAAAAGTCCATCTGCATGGAGCTTCTTCATGCGCTTGACACCAATGTGAATCGTTATCAACTTTACATCTTTTGGTATTCACACTATGAATATGTGTAACATCACGTTCGAGATTCATCAAGAATAAACCATTGACCAGCGGGGCATGACCATAAAACATATCTCTCATATAAATAGAACAACCATTATTCTCGGATTTAAATGAGTACCATCTCGAATTAAACGAGATCCAGATACAATGTTCATGCTCAAAGCTGGCACTAAATAACAATTATTGCGGTTTAAAACTAATCCCGTAGGTAAATGCAGAGGTAGCGTGCCGACGGCGATCACATCGACCTTGGAACCATTCCTGACGCGCATCGTCACCTCGTCCTTTGCCAGTCTCCGTTTATTCCGCAGTTCCTGTTTTGAGTTACAAATATGAGCAACCGCACCGGTATCAAATACCCAGGAGCTACTACGAGTACTGGTAAGGTACACATCAATTACATGTATATCACATATACCTTTGGTGTTGCCGGCCTTCTTGTCCGCTAAGTATTTGGGGCAGTTCCGCTTCCAGTGACCACTTCCCTTGCAATAAAAGCACTCAGCCTCAGGCTTGGGTCCATTCTTTGACTTCCTCCCGGCAACTGGCTTACCGGACGCGGCAACTCCCTTGCCGTCCTTCTTGAAGTTCTTCTTACCCTTGCCCTTCTTGAACTTAGTGGTTTTATTCACCATCAACACTTGATGTTCTTTTCTGATCTCCACCTCCGCTGATTTCAGCATTGAATATACCTCAGGAATGGTCTTTTCCATCCCTTGCATATTGAAGTTCATCACGAAGCTCTTGTAGCTCGGTGGAAGCGACTGAAGGATTCTGTCAATGACCGCGTCATCCGGGAGATTAAGTCCCAGCTGAGACAAGCGGTTGTGCAACCCAGACATTCTGAGTATGTGCTCACTAACATAACTATTTTCCTCCATTTTACAGCTGAAGAACTTGTCGGAGACTTCATATCTCTCGACCCGGGCATGAGCTTGGAAAACCATTTTCAGCTCTTCGAACATCTCATATGCTCCATGTTTCTCAAAACGCTTTTGGAGCCCCGGTTCTAAGCTTGTAAAGCATGCCGCCTTGAACGAGGGAGTAATCATCAGCACGTGATTGCCAAGCGTTCATAACGTCTTGGTTCTCTGGGATGGGTGCTTCACCTAGCGGTGCTTCTAGGACATAATCTTTCTTGGCTGCTATGAGGATGATCCTCAGGTTCCGGACCCAGTCCGTATAGTTACTGCCATCATCTTTCAGCTTGGTTTTCTCTAGGAACGCGTTGAAGTTGAGGACAACGTGGGCCATTTGATCTACAAGACATATTGTAAAGATTTTAGACTAAGTTCATGATAATTAAGTTCATCTAATCAAATTATTCAATGAACTCCCACTCAGATAGACATCCCTCTAGTCATCTAAGTGAAACATGATCCGAGTTAACTAGGCCGTGTCCGATCATCACGTGAGACGGACTAGTCAAGATCGGTGAACATCTCCATGTTGATCGTATCTTTTATACGACTCCTTCTCGGCCTTTCGGTCCTCCGTGTTCCGAGGCCATGTCTGTACATGCTAGGCTCGTCAAGTCAACCTAAGTGTATTGCGTGTGTTCCGAGGCCATGTCTGTACATGCTAGGCTCGTCAACACCCGTTGTATGCGAACGTTAGAATCTATCACACCCGATCATCACGTGGTGCTTCGAAACAACGATCCTTCGCAACGGTGCACAGTTAAGGGGAACACTTTCTTGAAATTATTATAAGGGATCATCTTACTTACTACCGTCGTTCTAAGCAAATAAGATGCAAAACATGATAAACATCACATGCAATCAAATAGTGACATGATATGGCCAATATCATTATGCTCCTTTGATCTCCATCTTCGGGGCACTATGATCATCTTCGTCACCGGCATGACACCATGATCTCCATCATCATGATCTCCATCATTGTGTCTTCATGAAGTTGCCACGCCAACGATTACTTCTACTTCTATGGCTAACGCGTTTAGCAACAAAGTAAAGTAATTTACATGGCGTTATTCAATGACACACAGGTCATGCAAAATAATAAAGACAACTCCTATGGCTCCTGCCGGTTGTCATACTCATCGACATGCAAGTCGTGATTCCTATTACAAGAATATGATCAATCTCATACATCACATATATCATTCATCACATCTTCTGGCCATATCATATCACATAGCACATGCTGTAAAAACAAGTTAGACGTCCTCTAATTGTTGTTGCAAGTTTTTACGTGGCTTGTATAGGTTTCTAGCAAGAACGTTTCTTACCTACGTAAAACCACAACGTGATATGCCAATTTCTATTTACCCTTCATAAGGACCCTTTTCATCGAATCCGTTCCGACTAAAGTGGGAGAGACAAACACCCGCTAGCCACCTTATGCAACTAGTGCATGTCAGTCGGTGGAACCTGTCTCACGTAAGCGTACGTGTAAGGTCGGTCCGGGCCGCTTCATCCCACAATACCGCCGAAACAAGATAAGACTAGTAGCGGCAAGAATAATTGGCAACATCTACGCCCACAACTGCTTTGTGTTCTACTCGGGCATAGTAACTACGCATAGGCCTGGCTCATGATGCCACTGTTGGGGATCGTAGTAGAATTTTAAAATTTCCTACGCATCACCAAGATCCATCTATGGAGTATACTAGCAACGAGGGGAAAGGAGTGCATCTACATACCCTTGTAGATCGCGAGCGGAAGCGTTCCAATGAACGGGGTTGATGGAGTCGTACTCGCCGTGATCCAAATCACCGATGACCGAGTGCCGAACGGACGGCACCTCCGCGTTCAACACACGTATGGAGCAGCGACGTCTCCTCCTTCTTGATCCAGCAAGGGGGAAGGAGAGGTTGATGGAGATCCAGCAGCACGACGGCGTGGTGGTGGATGTAGCGGCATCCCGGCAGGGCTTCGCCAAGCACTAGCGGGAGGAAGAGGTGTTGCAGGGGGAGAGGGAGGCGCCAGGGGCTGTGGTGTTGCTGCCCTTCCTCCCCCCACTATATATATAGGACCCCTAGGGGGGCGCCGGCCCTGGGAAATGGGATCTCCAAGGGGGGGCGGCGGCCAAGGGGGAAGGGGGGTGGCTTCCCCCCAAGTCAAGTGGGGCGCCCCCACCCCCAGGGTTTCCAACCCTAGGCGCAGGGGGAGGCCCAAAGGGGCGCCCCAGACCACTAAGGGCTGGTTCCCTTCCCCTTTCAGCCCATGGGGCCCTCCGGGATAGGTGGCCCCACCCGGTGGACCCCCGGGACCCTTCCGGTGGTCCCGGTACAATACCGATAACCCCCGAAACTTTCCCGGTGGCCGAAACTGGACTTCCTATATATAATTCTTCACCTCCGGACCATTCCGGAACTCCTCGTGACGTCCGGGATCTCATCCGGGACTCCGAAAAACTTTCGGGTTTCCGCATACTCATATCTCTACAACCCTAGCGTCACCGAACCTTAAGTGTGTAGACCCTACGGGTTCGGGAGACATGCAGACATGACCGAGACGCCTCTCCGGTCAATAACCAACAGCGGGATCTGGATACCCATGTTGGCTCCCACATGTTCCATGATGATCTCATCGGATGAACCACGATGTCGAGGATTCAATCAATCCCGTATGCAATTCCCTTTGTCAATCGGTATGTTACTTGCCCGAGATTCGATCGTCGGTATCCCAATACCTTGTTCAATCTCGTTACCGGCAAGTCTCTTTACTCGTACCGTAATGCATGATCCCGTGACCAACTCCTTAGTCACATTGAGCTCATTATGATGATGCATTACCGAGTGGGCCCAGAGATACCTCTCTGTCATACGGAGTGACAAATCTCAGTCTCGATCCGTGCCAACCCAACAGATACTTTCGGAGATACCCGTAGTGTACCTTTATAGTCACCCAGTTACGTTGTGACGTTTGGCACACCCAAAGCACTCCTACGGAATCCGGGAGTTGCACGATCTCATGGTCTAAGGAAAATATACTTGACATTGGAAAAGCTCTAGCAAACGAACTACACGACGTTTTATGCTATGCTTAGGATTGGGTCTTGTCCATCACATCATTCTCCTAATGATGTGATCCCGTTATCAATGACATCCAATGTCCATAGTCAGGAAACCATGACTATCTGTTGATCAACGAGCTAGTCAATAGAGGCTTACTAGGGACACGTTGTGGTCTATGTATTCACACATGTATTACGATTTCAGGATAACACAATTATAGCATGAACAATAGACAATTATCATGAACAAAGAAATATAATAATAACCATATATTATTGCCTCTAGGGCATATTTCCAACAATCTTCCCATGAGTCCCTGATCTTGATCGTACACATTTGCGTGTATGATTAGTGTACGGTCGAATCGGGGGCATCACAAGTTGGTATCAGAGCCGACTACCTGTAGGATCCCCCTTTCCAACTCCTTGGCTGAAGTTGAATCTAGTCTTTGAAAAACTGATTTACTAACATGGTTGTGTGGCTTACGGGCCCACGTCGCCATTGGGTGGTATTAGGATCTTTTACTCCTCGTCTATACTCCGGGACTCTGACCTCTCTTCTATTCGAGTTAAATGATTTTGCTAAATCTAACATTAGGATCTCGTGATCACAACCATCCGGAGGTTTGTGTTACCCCTTTCTCGAATTGAGGGCCAAAATCTGCTTCACAATGTTCACTGACCGCGGTATCCTTTTATCAAGGGCACCCTGCGTCGGCACTTGCTAATCCCTCGCTCCAGAGGTTTCCCCTGACGTTGATGTAGCCTTTGCTATGTCCCGTTATGATATCCCTTCATCGCGTCCATGCGTGCCGCCTAGTATGTTTCTCTTGTCCGAACTCATACTAACATCGTGTAAATGGCTCTGTATATGTATAGGTATGTCTTTAATGACTACTGCCTTTTACATACCATGCCTTTGCTCATTGTTCAAGTTACATCATGAATGACTCCATACACTTGCTCTACCCTTGCTAAACTACCCCCTGTTGCTTTTAAGCGTGATGATTAGACCCGCTTGTCGTGGCTATGGTTGCGACAATCCACCCCCCGAATACATGACCGGAATGATACAGTAGTTTGATGCTGAATCGCAGTCCATGGAAGTAGTCATGGCTCAGTTTCCACGCCCCAATATGAATCAGCAATCCGCCCCAAGTGACTCTGCAAGCACTTTGCGCATCTCAACCCTGTCATCTAACACAACTCAACTCAGCCCCTTGATGCTGATGACTGGCTCTGTGACATCACTTTCGAGATGGAGTCTGCCGATGTAGCCCCTGTCGACTATGTCACCTTCGCGGCCTATTACCTGAAAGGTCCCGTACTCAATGGTGGGACAACCACAAGCATTCCTTACCTGTTGAAACCGCCTTCACTTGGCCGGAATTCCAAGCCGCATTCTGCGGGCCAATGTCGAACCACCATGGTTATTCTCAACGTTCCCGTTGAAATTGAAGGGCTGGAATTCCATGTTTCCCCCATTGTTTTGAAGACGTCCAATATCGACCTCATTCTGGGAATGGAATGATTGAAAACACATACCGCCTCTATCATTTGCGCCACTAAAACCATCCATCTACTACACCCTTCAAGTCAGATAGTAAGCTACCATGCTCATCTTGTTTGAGATGCCGAAGCACAGATTTATTCCTGGAATGCGTTAAACGCTTCTCCTCTAGTGAGAATCGAAAATGCTCCAGTCGCTTGTAAATTCCAAAGTGTCTTTCCAGAAGAACTACCCAGTCCATGGCCATGAACTTGCTGCAAGTTAAATTTGCACTAAGGTTGTGGCGGCATTTCCTTTTGGTACTAGTTGCGAGATCTTCACCGATCATCAAAGTCTGGAGTATTTGTATACTCAGCTAGGTCTGGATCTCCGTCAACAAAGATGTATGGAAACACTTGCATGCTATGACTATGGTATTCCTTATACCCCTGGCAAGGCTAATGTCATGGCCGATGTCGTGAGTCGCAAGTTTTATTACAATAACCCCATGGCTTATAAAGCTCAACCCCGGCAAGATGATCTCTCTTACCGAGAGCATCCGATCCGCGTTCTCGTTCAAGCTGAACGTCGTACCCGTCTGAGGGCTATCAAATTCTGAAAGTTCAGTGGTCAAATCATTCTAAAGATGAAGCCACTTGGGAACGCGAGGATCATCTTCGAGATTGTGACACCCGGATAATTAAGCTACAGTAATCCCACGTTAACGATGCCACGTCACCCCGTTTGTCGTTGATAAACTCTCGATAGTTCAGAACCGAAACAAATTCAAAATTTAAATAAAAGCAAATAATAAAAGTTTACAGATATTAAAACTAAAATGTTCGGAGTGAGCCAAATAGTCCATATTAAATATTGGTGGAGAAACCACACTTTTGTAAAGTATTTAACTCCACTATAGTAAGTAAAAATAGCAGCAAAACAATTATTTAAATGCTTTTAAATACTAAACAAATGTTAATCTAGTTTATATAATCACCAAACTTTTTGGAGTAGGTGGCCTATGTTATTATGCTAATTTAGGAGTAGGGGTTGTATTTTTGTAAAACTGTTTTGCTAACTAAAATAAATAAAATAGAAAAGAAAATAAGAAAAGGATAAAAATAGAAAACAAAACAAAAGTGTAAAAGCACAGGCCACTGTGCACTGGGCCAAGTGCACAGTGCCTGGCCCGAGCCTCGGCCCACTCCAGCTGGTCCGGCCCAGCCCCTCCCCGGGTCGCCTTCCCCCCTGTTCCCCGACCGGGGTCGCAACAGGGGCGAGCCCCGCCGGACCGCCTCGACGGCGACTACCCGGAGAGGATAAGGTCGACCCCTCCCCTCGACGCCTCGGCTTCCTCCCCACCTACCTCCACCCACTCCCCTCTCCATCTCGGCCGCTCTCTCTCTCTCAGCTCCCCCCTCGCCCGAGCGAGATCGCCGCCGAAGCCTCGCCGTAGGCGTGGCCCCGACCACCGTTCGTTGAGCCGCCGAGTCCCCGAGCTCCCTCTATGTCGTCCTCGTCGACCCCGCGCTTCAGGACGAGCTGGAGTGCCCCGTAGCGGTCGGGTCAAGCTTTTCCCCAACCTCGGTCGCTGCCGCCCGCCGCGATTGATCCCGCCTACCGTCTGCGCTCCCGTTCACTCGAGGGCCTCCGTGTGCCGTGTCGTAAGCCTCCGCCCCTCCTCCTTCCTCTGGTTCCTCCTCATGCACCATAGTTGGCTCGCGGTGCCGCCGTCGCCATTGCCGCATGCGGCCTCGTCCGCGAGCTCGTTGCGCTCACCCCGTCCCTCCCCGAGCCAAGCTGTGGCCTCCGTCGAGTTGCCGGAGGTCCGTAGAGCCCGCTAGCGTTGTTTGTTAGCTGGAACGCAGCCCGTAGCGTGGTTTTCGGAGATGCCCGTATTTCGGCGCCCCCGCGGTCGTTGTTGAGCTCCACTCCGTCCACCCCCGCTCCTAGGATCACTCTAGATCGACGCGGGATAATCTACTTGTTCGAACGCCACCGAAAACGCGCGGAATGGTGCACTGTGCTGGAAATCCGAGCAACTCCGGCGAACTTCCGCCGCTGGAATGGTCGCCGGCGTGATTCCGGCGACGTCACCGACGCGGCACCCGCGTGGCACCGCCTGGGCCACTGACTGGTGGACCCAGGGCCCCCCTTTGACTTGTTGACCGCGGTCAACGTGCTGACTGGGCGGCCCCCAGCCACTGACATGCGGGCCCCCTCTGTTAATTAGTCTAACAAATGTTTTATAAATAAAAGTAATTAGATTAACTAATCACTCACTGACACCCGGGGCCCACACCCCTAATTAACCATGCTAGATTAGTTTAATCCACTGTTATACTAGCGGAGGCTGACATGCGGGTCCCACTGGACCCACATGTCAGGTTTGACATGGTTAGCCGACCAGCTAGCTGCTGATGTCGTCCTCGCATCATGCTGACGTCATTTCTCTTTTTCTGTATAATTCTATTAAATCAAATAATTTCAGAAAATGTTTAAAACTTAGAAAAATCATATAAAATAAACCGTAGCTCGGATGAAAATGTTTTCTATATGAAAATTGCTCAGAAAAATCCAACAAATCCGAATACGCGGTGCGTTCATCTGTCACATGCCCATAGCATAGCGAACCTGCAACATTTCACCTTCGGCTCATCTGTCCGAAAACGTGAAACACGGGGATACTTTCCCGGATGTTTCCCCCTTTCGCCGGTATCACCTACTACCGCGTTAGGGCACACCTACCACCGCTCATTGTCATGTCATGCATCGTCATGCTTATGTTTGCATTGCATTTACTGTTCTTCCCCCTCTTCTCCCCGGTAGACTACGAGACCGACGCTGCTGCTGCCCAGTTCGACTACAGAGTTGACGACCCCCTCCTTCTTGCCAGAGCAACCAGGCAAGCCCCCCCCCTTGATCACCAGATATCGCCTACTCTACTCTCTACTGCTTGCATTAGAGTAGTGTAGCATGTTACTGCTTTCGGTTAATCCTATTCTGTTGCATAGCCTGTCATTGTTGCTACAGTTGTTACCCTTACCTGCTATCCTACTGCTTAGTATAGGATGCTAGTGTTCCATCAGTGGCCCTACACTCTTGTCCGTCTGCCATGCTATACTACTGGGCCGTGATCACTTCGGGAGGTGATCACGGGTATATACTATATACTTTATATACATGACACATGTGGTGACTAAAGTCGGGTCGGCTCGTTGAGTACCCGCAAGTGATTCTGATGAGGGGGCTGAAAGGACAGGTGGCTCCATCCCGGTAGAGGTGGGCCTGGGTTCCTGACGGCCCCCGACTGTTACTTTATGGCGGAGCGACAGGGCAGGTTGAGACCACCTAGGAGAGAGGTGGGCCTGGCCCTGGTCGGCGTTCGCGGATACTTAACACGCTTAACGAGATCTTGGTATTTGATCTGAGTCTGGCCATTTGGTCTATACGCACTAACCAACTACGCGGGAACAGTTATGGGCACTCGACGTCGTGGTATCAGCCGAAGCCTTCGTGACGTCAGCGACGGAGCGGCGCGCGCCGGATTGGACTGGAACGCTTGCTAGGCTAGGTCTGCTTCCGACCGCCCTCGCAACGTGCAGGTGTGCAATGGGCGATGGGCCTAGACCCCTGCGCCATAGGATTTAGACCGGCGTGCTGACCTCTCTGTTGTGCCTTGGTGGGCTGGGACGTGTTGATCTTACGAGGCCGGGCATGACCCAGGAAAGTGTGTCCGGCCAAATGGGATCGAGCGTGTTGGGTTATGTGGTGCACCCCTGCAGGGAAGTTTATCTATTCGAATAGCCGTGTCCCTCGGTAAAAGGACGACCCGGAGTTGTACCTTGACCTTATGACAACTAGAACTGGATACTTAATAAAACACACCCTTCCAAGTGCCAGATATAACCCGGTGATCGCTCTCTAACAGGGCGACGAGGAGGGGATCGCCGGGTAGGATTATGCTATGCGATGCTACTTGGTGAACTTACCATCTACTCTCTTCTACATGCTGCAAGATGGAGGTGGCCAGAAGCGTAGTCTTCGACAGGATTAGCTATCCCCCTCTTATTCTGGCATTCTGCAGTTCAGTCCACTGATATGGCCCTTTACACATATACCCATGCATATGTAGTGTAGCTCCTTGCTTGCGAGTACTTTGGATGAGTACTCACGGTTGCTTTTCTCCCTCTTTTCCCCTTTCTATACCTGGTTGTCGCAACCAGATGCTGGAGTCCAGGAGCTAGAGATCCCGAGGATGATTCTGCATGGAGTTCGGCTTCGAGGAGTAGTTAGGAGGTCCCAGGCAGGAGGCCTTGCCTTTTCGATCGTTGCTACTTTTGTGCTAGCCTTCTTAAGGCAAACTTGTTTAACTTATGTCTGTACTCAGATATTGTTGCTTCCGCTGACTCGTCTATGATCGAGCACTTGTATTCGAGCCCTCGAGGCCCCTGGCTTGTATTATGATGCTTGTATGACTTATTTATGTTTTAGAGTTGTGTTGTGATATCTTCCCGTGAGTCCCTGATCTTGATCGTACACGTTTGCGTGCATGATTAGTGTACGATTGAATCGGGGGCGTCACAAGTTGGTATCAGAGCCAACTGCCTGTAGGAATCCCCTTTCCACACTCCTTGGCCGAAGTCGAGTCTAGTCATTGAAAAACTTTTACTGACATGGCTGTGTGGCTTACGGGCCCACGTCGCCATTGGGTGGTATTAGGATCTTTTACTCCTTGCCTATACTCTGGGACTCTGATCTCTCTTCTATTCGGGTTAAGTGAATTTTACTAAATCTAACATTAGGATCTCGTTATCACTTTCACCCGGAGAGCCCCTTATTACTGATGATCGTCTGCTGCACGTGAAGACCCTGAAGATACTCTCCGCTGATAACCCGAGAACTTGTGTTCATCGCTTTTGCAATTCCCTTTCATCGATAAACTCCTATGGATAACCACGTATACTCGCCATTCATACAATGTTTCCCAGTTGATCTTGTTATTACAAGATACCTCGAAATTCTCTTTGTTGCTCCGAGAATCCTTTGAGCTTACTGCCTTGCTGTTCTTTGCCACATGAATACCACTATGGATAATTTCTAGCACTCACCGGATATTTGCTCATCCCCAGTTGATTCATGTATTTCACAAAAGTCTTCAAAATACTATTTGAACTTCCGAAATCCTGAGTAGCCTATTGCTCTTGAAATTCTTACTTGCTTGCATTATGGTTAATCCCATAAGTCTATAATCTTATTGGCATCTCTTGTCATTATCATTTTGAGTCCGTTGATTCAATTTGTTGCGAATGCTCGCAATCCTCAATCAGATCCTAGAATTCATCCTTCCGGCTCAGACGTCATTTTAAACGTGAGCTGGATCTCGACCAATCAATTTGCCATCGATTGTACCCCTAAGCCTACTCAACTTATCCATCCTTAATCAGAGCGTTTGCTTCTGATCCCTTGATTTGGAAATCATAAATTCCTTTGCATCTGAACTTGGAATTAGTCAGTTGCTTCTATAATCCAATGCCTTTGCATTGTTACTTCCTCTGGTTGTGTGCCGATGCTCACATCAGCTCTGTTATGGACCGACATATCCTTTAATGGATTTTATCCGACAACGTCCTTCATATTCAATAACCTTGTGAGCCTTCCCTCGGATACATAATGCCTTTGGTAAATTGTATCCTCTACTTTCTCAACCATGCTCTGCTTTCGAGCTTGTGTATTTACTTTTGAAACTTATGGTATATGTTACTAAGATGCCCGATGGATTGAACCTATACCTTCCCTAAAAACCGTATGAACCCGAAGGTTTTCACAAGCCATACCCTTCTGGTATTTTACCAGATAATTTTCTACCATACAACTTCATCGAATGCGAGAAGTGAATGAAAGGTTATGCATTGGAGAAGTGGGAGTCGACCTTGAACTTTGTGTTCATGCCCATGGACACGATGTAGATCTTATCATTAAAGCTTCTCTTAAATTAATTATTCCCTGGGTATAAGTTCATCTTATATCTGGGATCTGGCCTTTTTCAATCGTGGTTCTGACCATGTTCTCCTTTAAATACCATTCCTCGTGCAAGTTTAAGCACTTGTCCTCTGCAGAGCAATACCTCCGTCCAACCTCTACTTTGGTCTGTCATCGAGTATTACCCCCTGGTATCTCGAGAATGCCAAGGAACTACTTAACTTCTTATGAGTTCTTCATCAAGTACTACATTCTCACTGATTACAATTTTTCATGGGCTCTGAGTTATTAAACACCCAAAGACACCGATAACTGAACCGAGTCTGCACTACGGTTCAACGACACTTGATAATCTTCTTTAAGTACGAGTTTGTACCCGATCACGCCATTCCTAGCCTGTATGGCTATATCATTGTCGTGGTGATTTTAACTGTGCTACCTGGTCCTTATTCTTGGAGCACCACTTCGATGATGAGCTAAGCTTACGTCGATTTTCCTTGTCATATCATTTCACCTTGAATAGCAAGCTTGATTTCAAGTTTGTGTCGTACCCTTGGTTCCAATAACTTTTCGCTTCACCATTCCTTTGACTTGATGTCATTGCCGATCGATTACATCTTCAAGAAACCTCTCGACAAGTGTGTCGTGATCATCGTCAACATTTTAACTTCTTCCGAGATATCAATTGAATTCATGATGAGAAATTCCATGCTTGCCCCTCGATGATCTGTGTTATCATCGACCACATCCATGCCTTCCTTTCAAACACAGACTTGGTCTTGTTTTGAATGAACTTTAAGTTCCTTGCTATCCATCAATTGTTCTTCTTTACCTTGGAACATTAACATCTCTTTTGTCCTCAATGTTGTGAGAATTTCACCACCTCTTAAGAAATCTTGGTATGGTGATACTTCTCACCATCACCATTCCTTCTTGGGTCCTCGTGTTGATTCCAACCGGGGTACCAACGAGTGAGCGGTGCTGTTTGGATCCTGCCCTTCTAGCAACCCTATTGCTTTGAAGTTAATGGTCCGGCCGTTCATTCTTAGACTATTGATTATTGAATCACCATTCCGACGTTGGTCGTGCAACCCAGCCCATATTTCGGGTGCACCTTTCAACCAATGTTTAATTGTGTATGTTTTCCTCGAGCATACATCATTATACCATTTGATCTGACAAATGTTATCTCCTTGTTCACATGATTGTGGAAATCCATCTTTTTGGAAATCTCGAGGAATTGTCGCTGAGTCCGTCAGCCACCCCCTCATCCTCTCCTTGATTTAATGATGAACTCTTGTTTCGGAACTCGCTTCCATGGTTTAATTCCCGAGAATCATACAACGTCACCTCGACAATTTGTGTTGCACCTTTCTTCTCAGGCATCCTGAGTCTGAGGTATCCTAACACCAATCATATCTGAATCTCGGTCATATATGATGGTTGGAACATTTTTCCAAGAGTTATAACACTGGTCTATTATGACCCAGTAAGGTGATGATACCCAGCACACCTGGCGGGAGGACCTATTGTTATAAGTTTTCCTTTTTAGCAAGGTTAGCTATTCTTCCATGAGGAAATTGTAAGACTTATTCGATAAGTTGTTCTTGATGGATCCTTTTTGTTTCCAAAGTTTGATCTTCACCTGATAACCATGTCAAGGCTATCTCGATGCATGACTATGGTACTCCGATTTTCAACAGGAACATTTGAAGTCCGATGCTAAATGTTTCCTGCTCAATTATCCAAACACCGTTGTATGGGTAATGTCAGGAAAATTCTCTCCCCTACCTAAAGGGTTTTCTACATTATACCCTGCCACGGATAGCATGCTCTGCTTGTCATTGGGAAGGATATATCCCTGAAATATGTGTTTAAACACATTTTCCTTTCCATTGTTCTTTTTAATCTGATGATCACCTTTTCCTTTCCATTGTTTTGTTTAACCTTTCTTGTGAATTGTATGATCTAAGCAGTAATAATTCCCTGCTTATGTGAACACCTCGGTGTACAACTCTGTCAGTAAGACCCTGTTACTATTGTTGGTGACATTCCGGTAACCACCGATGGACGAGAACTTTGCCTATTGGTCCGCCTCGTTCACCGAGCAGGAAAATGGTTCTCTTCGTCCCTCGCCCTTGGTACCAACGTTGTTGCCAACATAATTGACAGGCTATCCTCTGACTTGCCTTGCTATCATGACCATGCAAAATATAACACCTTCTTGCTTTGAACGCACATGGTGGGCCCATAACCCACAGTTCCACAGGATCAAAACCCGACTCTCCTGTACATCCCTATCTCCCAAAATTGTTCCTCACGCTTGGCTTCGTATGTAATTCACGAGCCACCTTCTTGTGATCTGTTCTGGTATCAGATGCAATACTTATTCCCGTCGCTCTGAAACCCTTTCACACTCTGTTTCAGGTAACGAACGATTGCCTGCCCGCTCGAAACTTCTCATGAGACCTTCTTACCTTGCTCTCGATATTTTCTAAGGTTTCAATTCGAGAGTTACTTTCCGCCACCTTCCCCGATGTTATCTACCAGATAGTCAACCTTGCAAGGGTCTGTTCTCCCGGAATAGCCCTCTTATTTTTTCCGTAAGTACAATGAAGATCATCAAGGAAGAATGACAACTTTGTCACGATGCCCTAAAACAGAGAACTAAAGACATCAACAAAAGGGATCGACTACTTCGGGAAGAGCAATCAAGACTGAGAAGATCCGTTAGAATTTCGCAACCACAACTTTTCCCCTTACTCCATCTCTTAAAATCTCGGGACGAGATTTCTTGTAGTGGAGGAGAATTGTGACGCCCGGATAATTAAGCTACAGTAATCCCACGTTAACGATGCCACGTCACCCCGTTTGTCGATAAACTCTCGATAGTTCAGAACCGAAACAAATTCAAAATTTAAATAAAAGCAAATAATAAAAGTTTACAGATATTAAAACTAAAATGTTCGGAGTGAGCCAAATAGTCCATATTAAATATTGGTGGAGAAACCACACTTTTGTAAAGTATTTAACTCCACTATAGTAAGTAAAAACAGCAGCAAAACAATTATTTAAATGCTTTTAAATACTAAACAAATGTTAATCTAGTTTATATAATCACCAAACTTTTTGGAGTAGGTGGCCTATGTTATTATGCTAATTTAGGAGTAGGGGTTGTATTTTTGTAAAACTGTTTTGCTAACTAAAATAAATAAAACAGAAAAGAATATAAGAAAAAGATAAAAATAGAAAACAAAACAAAAGTGTAAAAGCACAGGCCACTGTGCACTGGGCCAAGTGCACAGTGCATGGCCCGAACCTCGGCCCACTCCAGCTGGTCCGGCCCAGCCCCTCCCCGGGTCGCCTTCCCCCTGTTCCCCCGACCGGGGTCGCAACAGGGGTGAGCCCCGCCGGACCGCCTCGACGGCGACTACCCGGAGAGGATAAGGTCGACCCCTCCCCTCGACGCCTCGGCCACCTCCCCACCTACCTCCACCCACTGCCCTCTCCATCTCGGCCGCTCTCTCTCTCTCTCTCTCTGCTCTCCCCTCGCCCGAGCGAGATCGCCGCCGAAGCCTCGCCTTAGGCGTGGCCCCGACCACCGTTCGTCGAGCCGCCGAGTCCCCGAGCTCCCTCTACGTCGTCCTCGTCGACCCCGCACTTCAGGACGAGCTGGAGTGCCCTGCAGCGGCCGGGTCAAGCTTTTCCCCAACCTCGGTTGCCGCCGCCCGCCGCGATTGATCCCGCCTCCCCTCTGCGCTCCCGTTCACTCGAGGGCCTCCGTGTACCGCGCCGTAAGCCTCCGCCCCCTCCTCCTTCCTCTGGTTCCTCCTCATGCACCGTAGATGGCTCGCGGTGCCGCCGTCGCCATTGCCGCATGCGGCCTCGCCCGCGAGCTCGTTGCGCTCACCCCGTCCATCCCCGAGCCAAGCCGTGGCCTCCGTCGAGTTGCCGGAGGTCCGTAGAGCCCGCTAGTGTCGTTTGTTAGCTAGAACACAGCCCGTAGCGTGGTTTTCGGAGATGCCCGTATTCCGGCGCCGCCCGCGGTCGTCGTTGAGCTCCACTCCGGCCACCCCCGCTCCTGAGATCACTCTAGATCGACGCGGGATGATCTACTTGTTCGAACGCCACCGAAAACGCGCGGAATGGTGCACTGTGCTGGAAATCCGAGCAACTCCGGCGAACTTCCGCCGCTGGAATGGTCGCCGGCGTGATTCCGGCGACGTGACCGACGTGGCACCCGCGTGGCACCGCCTGGGCCACTGACTGGTGGACCCAGGGGCCCCCCTTGACTTGTTGACCGCAGTCAACGTGCTGACTGGGCGGCCCCCAGCCACTGACATGCGGGCCCCCTCTGTTAATTAGTCTAACAAATGTTTTATAAATAAAAGTAATTAGATTAACTAATCACTCACTGACACCCGAGGCCCACACCCCTAATTAACCCTGCTAGATTAGTTTAATCCACTGTTATACTAGCGGAGGCTGACATGCGGGTCCCACTGGACCCACATGTCAGGTTTGATCTGGTTAGCCGACCAGCTAGCTGCTGATGTCGTCCTCGCATCATGCTGACGTCATTTCTCTTTTTTGTATAATTCTATTAAATCAAATAATTTCAGAAAATGTTTAAAACTTAGAAAAATCATATAAAATAAACCGTAGCTCGGATGAAAATGTTTTCTATATGAAAATTGCTTAGAAAAATCCAAGGAATCCGGATACGCGGTCCGTTCATCTGTCACATGCCCATAGCATAGCAAACCTGCAACATTTCACCTTCAGCTCATTTGTCCGAAAACGTGAAACAAGGGGATACTTTCCGAATGTTTCCCCCTTTCGCCGGTATCACCTACTACCGCGTTAGGGCACACCTACCACCGCTCATTGTCATGTCATGCATCGTCATGCTTATGTTTGCATTGCATTTACTGTTCTTCCCCCTCTTCTCCCGGTAGACTACGAGACCGACGTTGCTGCTGCCCAGTTTGACTACAGAGTTGACGTCCCCCTCCTTCTTGCCAGAGCAACCAGGCAAGCCCCCCCCCTTGATCACCAGATATCGCCTACTCTACTCTCTACTGCTTGCATTAGAGTAGTGTAGCATGTTACTGCTTTCGGTTAATCCTATTCTGTTGCATAGCCTGTCATTGTTGCTACAGTTGTTACCCTTACCTGCTATCCTACTTCTTAGTATAGGATGCTAGTGTTCCATCAGTGGCCCTACACTCTTGTCCGTCTGCCATGCTATACTACTGGGCCGTGATCACTTCGGGAGGTGATCACGGGTATATACTATATACTTTAAATACATGACACATGTGGTGACTAAAGTCGGGTCGGCTCGTTGAGTACCCGCAAGTGATTCTGATGAGGGGGCTGAAAGGACAGGTGGCTCCATCCCGGTAGAGGTGGGCCTGGGTTCCTGACGGCCCCCGACTGTTACTTTATGGCGGAGCGACAGGGCAGGTTGAGACCACCTAGGAGAGAGGTGGGCCTGGCCCTGGTCGGCGTTCGCGGATACTTAACACGCTTAACGAGATCTTGGTATTTGATCTGAGTCTGGCCATTTGGTCTATACGCACTAACCAACTACGTGGGAACAGTTATGGGCACTCGACGTCGTGATATCAGCCAAAGCCTCCGTGACGTCAGCGACGGAGCGGCGCGCGCCGGATTGGACTGGAACGCCTGCTAGGCTAGGTCTGCTTCCGGCCGCCCTCACAACGTGCAGGTGTGCAATTGCGATGGGCCCAGACCCCTGCGCCATAGGATTTAGACCGGTGTGCTGACCTCTCTGTTGTGCCTAGGTGGGGCTGCGATGTGTTGATCTTACGAGGCCGGGCATGACCCAGGAAAGTGTGTCCGGCCAAATGGGATCGAGCGTGTTGGGTTATGTGGTGCACCCCTACAGGGAAGTTTATCTATTCGAATAGCCGTGTCCCTCGGTAAAAGGACGACCCGGAGTTGTACCTTGACCTTATGACAACTAGAACTGGATACTTAATAAAACACACCCTTCCAAGTGCCAGATATAACCCGGTGATCGCTCTCTAACAGGGCGACGAGGAGGGGATCGCCGGGTAGGATTATGCTATGCGATGCTACTTGGTGACCTTACCATCTACTCTCTTCTACATGCTGCAAGATGGAGGTGGCCAGAAGCGTAGTCTTCGACAGGATTAGCTATCCCCCTCTTATTCTGGCATTCTGCAGTTCAGTCCACTAATATGGCCGTTTACACATATACCCATGCATATGTAGTGTAGCTCCTTGCTTGCGAGTACTTTGGATGAGTACTCACGGTTGCTTTTCTCCCTCTTTTCCCCTTTCTATACCTGGTTGTCGCAACCAGATGCTGGAGTCCAGGAGCTAGAGATCCCGAGGATGATTCTGCATGGAGTTCGGCTTCGAGGAGTAGTTAGGAGGTCCCAGGCAGGAAGCTTTGCCTTTTCGATCGTTGCTACTTTTGTGCTAGCCTTCTTAAGGCAAACTTGTTTAACTTATGTCTGTACTCAGATATTGTTGCTTCCGCTGACTCGTCTATGATCGAGCACTTGTATTTGAGCCCTCGAGGCCCCTGGCTTGTATTATGATGCTTGTATGACTTATTTATGTTTTAGAGTTGTGTTGTGATATCTTCCCGTGAGTCCCTGATCTTGATCGTACACGTTTGCGTGCATGATTAGTTTACGATTGAATCGGGGGCGTCACAGAGATGAATACCCCGTTTTGTTTCCTTCTACCTCCTAAAATCTGGGGACGAGATTTCTTGTAGTGGAGGACAATTGTGACGCACGGATAATTAAGCTACAGTAATCCCTTGTTAATGAGGCCACGTCATCACATTACTGTTGCTAATCCTTGCTTGATCCAAATCTTAGTTCAAATTCAAATTTCTCAAACATGCAAAATAAAATGTTCAAAGTGTGGCAAATATTCCATAACTAATTATGGTGGTGACCCAACACTTCTGTAAAATACTTAAATGCCCTTTTGTGAATATAACAGTGGCTAAAAAGAATTATTAAATGCTTTTTAGATTATAAAAATACTAAACTATTTTATTTGAACCTCAAACTAAATGTGGAAGTGGTATAATTAGTAATACCAATTTAGTTGTTGTTACTATATTTTATAAAGCTAATTTCTATTCAAAAATAAAAGAAAGCTAAAACTATACAAAGAAAAATAAGAAAAAGAAAATGCAAAAGAGTTAAGGAAAAGGGAAACCCCCTGGCTCCCCTGGGCCTTGGCCCACTCCCACACAGCCGGCCCACTACCCCCTCCCTCGGTCGACCTCCTGTTCCCCCGACTGGGGTCGCTACAGGGGGCGCCCTGCCGGACCAGCTCGACGACACCCTCGATTCCCTCTCCCCCTCTCATCCACTCCCCCTTCCCCCCACTCATTCCTCTCCACCTTCCCCTCCTCATATCCACACCTTCCCGAGCTCCGCCATGGACGCGTCGCCGGTGTAGCCGTTCCCGCTGCCCACCCCGCTGCTGGAGACCACGCCAGGGGCACCGTCTTCGTCGCCTACTTCGACTACATGGGCGAGATCTAGCCGAAAGACACCAGGATGCCCGCTGCTTCCCCGTCTTCAACCTCCATCCGTCTCGGTCGCCGCCGCCGTCGCCAACGCTGGCCACCTCTGCTGCTCCTAAGCCACTCATGGGCCTCCTTGTGCCTGCTCGGTGAGCTCATCCTCTCCCCTCCCGTTCTTGCGCCGTAGGCCGCCGTCCCCGAGCTCGTCCGAGCTGCCGCATACGCGTACATGTGTGCGTGCTGCGGCTGCTTCTATGCGCGCACGCCGGCCTCGTCGTGGTCTAGTGTTACTTCGCCTGCTACTGCTCCAACGCCGCCCCGTACAGCGCTCGTCGACCCGCCACACGCGCGTCACCACGCCCGCACGCACCGGCCCCTGCCCTTGTTCGTGCCCATAGTCGCCGCGACCACGCTGCCCGCGCCCAACGCCCCTCGCCTCTGCTCCTGCTCACGCCGCGGCTTGCTGCTTGCCTAAGCTCCTACGCCCGCCCGCCGCACGCACCGCACGCGCCTGGCGCCCGTGCTGCTCGCT
This sequence comes from Triticum aestivum, assembly GCF_018294505.1. Lineage (NCBI taxonomy): Eukaryota > Viridiplantae > Streptophyta > Magnoliopsida > Poales > Poaceae > Triticum > Triticum aestivum. The sequence continues at coordinate 344,365,897 of NC_057805.1, forward strand.
GCAGCTCCACCTGCTGCACTACTTGCCGCTGCCGCTGGGCGATGCTCTGCTGCCCACCGCTGCGTCTGGCCCCGACCGGCCTTGCCATGCAGCCCCGCTCCCTGCCTCGCCTACCCTCGCCCGCGCATCCGCGCCCGTCCACCTCACACACGGACTTGCCTTCCCTGCTGCAGCGCCCCCGCCCGCTTAATACTGCTCTACTGTACTGATGCTTGCTACTGTAGATGTAGCTAGCTTTTCTAATTCTACACTAAATAGCCCTCTAAACAGCCTCTAAACTGCGGTTAAACAACTGTTTACAAGGCTAAGAAAAATATGAGTAGATGGTATACTTGACAAACTCCATTTTATCCCAGTGGACCAAATCCTTTTGATGTGTGGATTAATTCCTACGAAAATAAAAAAGTTCTATGTTCTGTTAACATAAAAAAACGAAAATAGGTTTATTTCATAGCTACTTTAGTGCTATTGATGATCAAGAAAATGCACTCTAACAAAGATGAAAGTGCTACTATCTTGTAGACCACAGAAAAATGCTCAAAATTGATATAAGGCACAAAATCATAGGATGTACAGAACAATAGTTGTAGCGTTTTGAAAACAGCCAAGTACTGTTTAAAACTGGCAAATTCTCAGACTTTGCAAAATTTCAGGGATTTTTCCGAGTATTGTTAGATCTTTAATAAATTCATATAAAATAATCTGTAACTCGGATGAAATTTTTTTCTACATGAAAGTTGCTCAGAACGACGAGACGAATCGGAATATGCTCTTCGTTCATCTATCACATGCCTCTAGCATAGCGAACATCGAACTTTTTCCCTCCGGTTCGTTTGTCCGAAAATGCCTAACTCCGGGAAAACATCCCGGATGTTATCCCTTTTCGCCCGTATTGTGTAGCACCGCGTTAGAACACGCCTAGTGCTGCTTATTGTCTTGTCATGCACTTGTTTGCTCTGTATTTACTTTTTCTTCCCCCTCTTCTCTCCGGTAGACCCCGAGACCGCTGTTGATGCCCCTGTGATCGACTACGTCGATGACGACCCTTCTTCCCTTTCAGCGGAGCTTCCAGGCAAGCCCCCCCCCCCCCACTTTGATCATCCCGATATCGCCCATTCCATTCTCTCATGCTTGCATTAGATTTTGCTACTGTTATTGTTTGCTCCTATTCTGATGCATAGCCTGCTTTTGTAACCTGCTGTTGTACCTTACCTACTTATCCTAAACTGCTTAGTATAGGTTGGATAATGATCCATCAGTGACCCCCACCTTGTCCTTGTTGCCCCTGCTTCATCATCGACGACTCGATCAATGTGATCGACGACCAGAGCCCGGCACCTCACATCACATCACGCCCCTTTTGTTGCTTGACTCTACAGAGCTACTATCGAGTGCCGGGGGTGATCCCTCATAACGCACTCCTGATGATAATTCTATAGTGTAGCTATTCGGTCGTGGTCATCGAGGGTGATTTCCTCTTTCACCATTCCCGATACGGCTCTGTCGTTCAACACCTCAAGTGTGAACCTCGTGGGTGGTCCCTCTTACATTGACATTGATGATTACATCGAGTGGAATCCTCTGAGGGTGATTCCTTGGGTTTTCCCCTTGATGTTTGGACACACGGTTACCTTGACTTTACTTGAGGCCCTTGGGAAAGTCGGGAGCGCCCGGAGAGCACCCGCAAGATGGTTACGAGGCACGGCCGGGACGGCAGGCCGCCCTCGAGTGGGCTGGGCTAGCCCTTGCCGTATTTCCTTGAGACGGGGCGACGGGGTCACATTATCGTGAGTCTCTGCTCGTCTCCGCAAGCTAATAATACACTATGGTTTGGGTATTTGTTCTGAGTTGGCCTTTGGCCTTTACACACTAACCACCACGCGAGAATAGTTATGGGCCTCGACGTCGCAGTATCAGTCGAAGCTTTGTCAGACGTCCAGTTCAGCATTGCGGCACGGCTGGGCCGGCACCATCCATCTAGATGTGGAGCCTGGACCCGCCCTGCACGTAACGACCCGAAGTGCTACGGGAGATGGGTCCAGACCCCGAAGTGCTTAGGATGTAGACCGACGGGGACCTCTCTATTGAGCCTAGGTAGGGCTACGACGTGTTGATCTTCCGAGGCCGGGCATTGACCCCAGAAAGGTGTGTCCGGCCAAAGTGATCGAGTGTGTTGGAAAACATGGTGCACCCTGATAACCCACAAGTATAGGGGATCGCAACAGTTTTCGAGGGTAGAGTATTCAACCCAAATTTATTGATTCGACACAAGGGGAGCTAAAGAATATTCTGAAGTTTTAGCAGTTGAGTTGTCAATTCAACCACACCTTGATAACTTAGTATATGCAGCAAAGTATTTAGTAGCGAAGTAATATGATAGTAGCGGTAACGGTAACAAAGGTAACAGTAGCAAAAGTAATATTTTTTGTGTTTTGTAGTGATTGTAACAGTAGCAACGGAAAAGTAAATAAGCAAAGAACAATATGTGAAAAGCTCGTAGGCATTGGATCGGTGATGGAGAATTATGCCGGATGCGGTTCATCATGTAACAATCATAACATAGGGTGACACAGAACTAGCTCCAATTCATCAATGTAATGTAGGCATGTGTTCCGAATATAGTCATACGTGCTTATGGAAAAGAACTTGCATGACATCTTTTGTCCTACCCTTCCGTGGCAGCGGGGTCCTAATGGAAACTAAGGGATATTAAGGCCTCCTTTTAATAGAGTACCGGAACAAAGCATTAGCACATAGTGAATACATGAACTCCTCAAACTATGGTCATTACCGGGAGTGGTCCCGATTATTGTCACTTCGGGTTGCCAGATCATAACACATAGTAGGTGACTATAGACTTGCAAGATAGGATCAAGAACTCACATATATTCATGAAAACATAATAGGTTCAAATCTGAAATCATGGCACTCGGGCCCTAGTGACAAGCATTAAGCATAGCAAAGTCATAGCAACATCAATCTCAGAACATAGTGGATACTAGGGATCAAACCCTAACAAAACTAACTCGATTACATGATAGATCTCATCCAACCCATCACCGTCCAGCAAGCCTACGATGGAATTACTCACACACGGCGGTGAGCATCATGAAATTGGTGATGGAGGATGGTTGATGATGACGATGGCGACAAATCGCCCTCTCCGGAGCCCCGAACGGACTCCAGATCAGCCCTCCCGAGAGGTTTTAGGGCTTGGCGGCGGCTCCATATCGTAAAACGTGATGAATCCTTCTCCTTGATTTTTTTCTCGCCGAAAGCAAATATATATAGTTGGAGTTGAGGTCGGAGGAGCTCCAGGGGGCCCACGAGGTAGGGGGCGCGCCTCCACCCTCGTGGCTAGGGTGTGGGCCCCCTGGTCTTCATCTTTTGCAAGGATTTTTATTATTTCCAAATAGACGTTCCGTGGAGTTTCAAGTCATTCCGAGAACTTTTGTTTCTGCACATAAATAACACCATGGAAAGTCTTCTGAAAACAGCGTACGTTCGGGTTAGTTCCATTCAAATCATGCAAGTTAGAGTCCAAAACAAGGGCAAAAGTGTTTGGAAAAGTAGATACGACGGAGATGTATGAACTCCCCCAAGCTTAAACCTTTGCTTGTCCTCAAGCAATTCAGTTGATAAACTGAAAGTGATAAAGAAAAACTTCTACAAACTCTGTTTGCTCTTGTTGTTGTAAATATGTAAAGCCAACATTCAAGTTTTCAGCAAAGATTATGACTAACCACATTCACAATAACTCTTAGGTCTCATTTTTACTCATATCAATAGCATAATCAACTAGCGAGCGATAATAATAAATCTCGGATGACAACACTTTCTCAAAACAATCATAATATGATATAACAGGATGGTATCTCGCTAGCCCTTTCTAAGACCGCAAAACATAAATGCAGAGCACCTTTAAAGATCAAGGACTGACTAGACATTGTAATTCATGGTAAAAGAGATCCAATCATAGTCATACCCAATATAAATTAATAGTAATGGATGCAAATGACAGATGCGCTCTCCAGCTAGTGCTTTTTAATAAGAGGGTAATGACTCAACATAAAAGTAAATAGATGGGCCCTTCGCAGAGGGAAGCAGGGATTTGTAGAGGTGCCAGAGCTCGGTTTTGAAATAGAGATAAATAATATTTTGAGCGGCATACTTTCATTGTCAACATAACAACCAAGAGATGGCGATATCTTCCATGCTACACACATTATAGGCGGTTCCCAAACAGAATGGTAAAGTTTATACTCCCGCTCCACCAACCAGCATCAATCCATGACTTGCTCGAAACAACGAGTGTCTCCAACTAGCAACAGTCCCAGGGGGAGTTTTGTTTGCAATTATTTTGATTTAGTTTGCATAAAGCATGGGACTGGGCATCCCGGTGACCAGCCATTTTCTCGTGAATGAGGAGCGGAGTCCACTCCTCTTGAGAATAACCCACCTAGCATGGAAGATAAGGGCAGCCCTAGTTGATACATGAGCTATTCGAGCATACAAAATAGAATGTTTATTTGAAGGTTTAGAGTTTGGCACATACAAATTTACTTGGAACGGCAGGTAGATACCGCATATAGGAAGGTATAGTGGACTCATACGGAATAACTTTGGGGTTTAAGGGATTGGATGCACAAGCAGTATTCCCGCTTAGTACAAGTGAAGGCTAGAAAAAGACTGGGAAGCGACCAACTAGAGAGCGACAACAGTCATGAACATGCATTAAAATTAATAAACATTGAGTGCAAGCATGAGTAGGATATAATCCACCATGAACATAAATATCGTGAAGGCTATGTTGATTTGTTTCAACTACATGTGTGAACATGTGCCAAGTCGAGTCACTTAAATCATTCAAAGGAGGATACCACCCCACTATACCACATCACAACCATTTTAATAGCATGTTGGTACGCAAGGTAAACCATTATAACTCATAGCTAATCAAGCATGGCACGAGCAACTATGATCTCTAATTGTCATTGCAAACATGTTTATTCATAATTGGCTGAATCAGGAACGATGAACTCATCATATTTACAAAAACAAGAGAGGTCAAGTTCATACCAGCTTCTCTCATCTCAGTCAGTCCATCATATATCATCATAATTGCCTTTCACTTGCACGACCGAACGATGTGAAAATAATAAGAGTGCACGTGCATTGGACTAAGCTGGAATCTGCGAGCATTCAATAAACAGGAGAAGACAAGGCAATATGGGCTCTTGGTTAAATCAATAATAATGCATATAAGAGCCACTTCAGCAATTTAATCATGGTCTTTTCCTAATGACCCCAAAGAAAAGAAATAAAACTATTTACACGGGAAAGCTCCCAACAAGCAAAAGAAGAACGGGAAATCTTTTTGGGTTTTCTTTTTAATTATTACTACTACAGCAAGAAAAATAAACTAACTAAAAGCTACTACTAATTTTTTTGGTTTTTCTTAAGGTTTATCAAACACACAAGAAGAAAACTGGAAAAAGAAAATAAACTAGCATGGATAGTACAGTGAAAGAGTATGAGCACCGACATCTAGCAATGAGTGTGTGTAAACATAAATGTAATGTCGGTGAGAGATACGTACTCCCCCAAGCTTAGGCTTTTGGCCTAAGTTGGTTTATTGCCAAGGATGGCCTGGCGGATATCCGTAGTTGCAGCCGGGGTCGTACTGAGATGCAGCGGCTATTGCCTCCTGAGCTGCAGCGTGGCGGCGAGCTGCCTCCGCCCTCCTCTCGTACTCATCTGCCTCCTCTCTGGTAATAACATATCTTCCTTTTGCCTGATAATCAAAGAAGGAAGGAGCAGGGAGAGTAATACGGACAGCACGACGTTTGTCAAAGATTAAGCGATACCGGAGGGGTGATTCATTCCTCTCGATAAACTGGTGGTGGACGATAGCATTATAGTCTAAATAAGTAGGAGGCAACTCAATATCATCCTCACGAATGTCCACACCAAGAAAATCAGCTAAGCGGGTTGCATAAATTCCTCCAAAGAAATCTCCATTAAATCTATTATGATGCAACCTACGTGCAACAATGGCTCCCAAATTATAAGATTTGTCTTCTAACACAGCACTCCTAAGAATACTAAGGTCAGGGACACACATATGGCATGCTTCATCTTTACCATTTATGCACCTACCTATGAAGAGAGCAAAATAATGTATAGCAGGAAAATGAATGCTCCCAATGGTAGCTTGTGCTATATTTCTAGATTCCCCCACAGTTATACTAGCAAGAAAATTTCTAAATTCAGATTTGCGAGGTTCACTAGCACTACCCCATTGTGGAAGTTTGCAAGCAGCGGTAAAATCCTCTAAGTCCATAGTATAAGATTTTTCATAGAGATCAAACATGACATTTGGAGAATTACGTGAAGATGAAAATTCAAACCTCCTCACAAACGAACTAGTGAGATAGTGGTATTGGCGGCACTTCTCTGCCTCGAAGCTCACAAGATTAGCGTTACACAAATATGCGTTAAATTCTTCCTTGATTCCTGCTCGATCCATAAATTTTTCTGAAGGCCATTCACAAGGTCGCACTGGAGCCTCCCTTGGTGGCTCATCGTCAGCATCACGCATTGCAAGCCTGGGTCCTTGCTTCCTTGAAGAACCACCTTGGAACATTTTCCTAAGCATATTTCTTCCTCTGAAAATTTTCTGAAATTTTTAGTAACTTCAAACAAAAGTGAACCAAGCTCAATAAAATTGATAGCAACTACTCCTACAAGTGCCTAGAGCCTATATCAAGCATTAGAACTACTTGGAACCATATAAATTTGACATGCAAGCTCAAGAACATGGTCACCTAGGCAGCACAAATTTGCAATGAATAAAGCACTAGAACAAAAACTAATTGAACCAATGGAGGAGTCACATACCAAGGAACAATCCCCCCAAGCAGTTTGGTGAGAGGTGCTTTGAGCAAGGAGATCAAAAATCGCAGCAAAATGAGCTAGAACTCGTGCTTGAGCTGGATATTGGTGTTTGTCGGAGGAAGAAGAAGTGTGTGGGTGCAGGAATAAGTGGAGGGGAGCCACCGTGGGCCCATGAGGCAGGGGGCGCGCCTTGGGGGGTAGGGCACGCCCTCCACCCTCGTGGCCAGGTGCTTGCCCCTCCTGCTGTGTTCTCAGTGCCAGATATTCTCAAATATTCCAGAAAAAATCATATTCCATTTTCAGAGCATTTGGAGAACTTTTATTTTTGGGGTATTTTTATATTGCACGGATAAATCAGAAAACAGACAGAAAAATACTATTTTTACTTTATTTCAACTAAATAATAGAAAGTAGAGAGAGGGTAAAGAAGGTTGTGCCTTCTAGTTTCATCCGTCTCATGCTCATCAAAAGGAATCCACTAACAAGGTTGATCAAGTCTTTGTTAACAAACTCATTCCGAATAACATGGAACCGGAGAAATTTCGAATAACACTATGTTACCTCAACGGGGATATGAACATCCCCAATAATAAGAATATCATATTTCTTCTTGACACTAGGAAGAGGAAATTCAAAACCTCCAAAAATAATTGATGGAATTTTTCCAATAGAATTGATACTGTGGACCTGAGGTTGTTTCCTCGGAAAGTGTACCGTATGCTCATTACCATTAACATGAAAAGTGGCATTGCCTTTGTTGCAATCAATAACAGCCCCTGCAGTATTCAAAAAGGGTCTCCCAAGAATAATAGACATACTATCGTCCTCGGGAATATCAAGAATAACAAAGTCCGTTAAAATAGTAACATTTGCAGCCACAACAAGCACATCCTCACAAATACCGACAGGTATAGTAGTTGATTTATCAGCCATTTGCAAAGATATTTCAGTAGGTGTCAACTTATTCAAGTCAAGTCTACGATATAAAGAGAGAGGCATAACACTAACACCGGCTCCAAGATCACATAAAGCGGTTTTAACATAGTTTCTTTTAATGGAGCATGGTATAGTAGGTACTCCTGGATCTCCAAGTTTCTTTGGTATTCCATCCTTAAAAGTATAATTAGCGAGCATGGTGGAAATCTTAGCTTCCAATATCTTTCTTTTATTAGTGACAATATCTTTCATGTACTTAGCATAAGGATTCATTTTGAGCATATAAGTTAATCGCATACGCAAAAAGATAGGTCTAATCATTTCAGCGAAGCGCTCAAAATCCTCATCATCCTTTTTCTTGGATGGTTTGGGAGGGAAAGGCATGGGTTTCTGAACCCATGGTTCTTTTTCTTTGCCATGTTTCCTAGCAACAAAATCTCTCTTATCATAACGTTGATTCTTTGATTGTGGGTTATCAAGATCAACAACAGGTTCAATTTCTACATGATTGTCATTACTAGGTTGAGCATCATCATGAGCATCATCATTAACATTTTCACTAGGCTCATGTTCATTACCAGATTGTGTTTCAGCATCAGAAATAGAGATATCATTGGGTTTCTCAGGTGGTTCAGCAATAGGTTCACTAGAAGCATGCAAAGTCCTATCATTTTTTCTTCTTTTTAGAAGGACTAGGTGCATCAATATTATTTCTCTGAGAATCTTGCTCAATTCTCCTAGGGTGGCCTTCAGGATACAAAGGTTCCTGAGTCATTTTACCAGTTCTAGTAGCCACTCTAACAGCATAATCATTTTTCTTACTATTCATTTCCTTGAGCAAATCATTTTGAGCTTTAAGTACTTGTTCTACTTGAGTGGTAACCATAGAAGCATGTTTAGTAATAAGTTTAAGTTCACCTTTAACATTAGCCATATAATTACCCAAGTGTTCAATCATATAAGCATTTTGTTTTAATTGTCTACCAAAATAAGCATTGAAATCTTCTTGCTTAACCATAAAGTTATCAAACTCATCCAAGCATTGCCTAGCAATTTTAGTAGGAGGGATTTCAGCTTTATCATATCTATAGAGAGAATTTACCTTTACTACCTGTGTCAGGTTATCAAGACCATGAGTTTCTTCAATGGGTAATGGATTAAGATCATATGTTTCTTAAACAGACGGTAAATTAAGACCATGTATTTCTTCAATAGGAGGTAAATTCTTAACATCTTCAGCTTTAATACCTTTTTCTTTCATAGATTTCTTTGCCTCTTGCATATCTTCAGGACTGAGAAATAGAACACCTCTCTTCTTCGGAGTTGGTTTAGGAATAGGTTCAGGAATTGGCTCAGGAGCTGGCTCAGGAAGTGTCCAATTATTTTCATTTGTCAACATATTATTCAATAAAATTTCAGCTTCATCCGTTGTTCTTTCCCTGAAAACAGAACCAGCACAACTATCCAGGTAATCTCTGGAAGCATCGGTTAGTCCATTATAAAAGATATCAAGTATTTCATTTTTCTTAAGAGGGTGATCAGGCAAAGCATTAAGTAACTTGAGAAGCCTCCCCCAAGCTTGTGGGAGACTCTCTTCTTCAATTTGCACAACGTTGTATATTTCCCTCAAAGCAACTTGTTTCTTATGAGCAGGGAAATATTTAGCAGAGAAGTAATAAATCATATCCTGGGGACTACGCACACAACCAGGATCAAGAGAATTAAACCATATCTTAGCATCACCCTTTAATGAGAACGGAAATATTTTAAGGATATAAAGATAGCGAGATCTCTCATCATTAGTGAACAGGGTGGCTATATCATTTAATTTACTAAGATGTGCCACAACAGTTTCAGATTCATAGCCATGAAAAGGATCAGATTCAACCAAAGTAATTATATCAGGATCAACAGAGAATTCATAATCCTTATCAGTAACACAGATAGGTGAAGTAGCAAAAGCAGGGTCAGGTTTCATTCTATCATTAAGAGATTGCTGCATCCATTTAGCTAATAACCTCTTGAGTTCATATCTATCTTTGCAAGCTAAAATAGCTAAAGTAGCTTCTTTATCAAAAACATAACCCTCGGGAATAACAGGCAAGTCTTCATCATCACTTTCATCAATATTATCAGTTTCAATATTTTCTTTCTCTCTAGCCTTAGCAATTTGTTCATCAAGAAATTCACTAAGTAGTAGTATCAAGCATAGAAGTAGTTTCATCATAAGTATCATGCATAGCAGAAGTGGCATCATCAATAACATGCGACATATCAGAATGAATAGCAGAAGCAGGTCTAGGTGTCGCAAGCTTACTCAAAACAGAAGGTGAATCAAGTGCAGAGCTAGATGGCAGTTCCTTACATCCACTCGTAGTTGAGGGATAAATTGTTGTCTTAGCGTCTTTCAAGTTCTTCATAGTGACCAGCAGATATAAATCCCAAGTGACTCCAAGAATAGAGCTATGCTCCCCGGCAACGGCGCCAGAAAAGAGTCTTGATAACCCACAAGTATAGGGGATCGCAACAGTTTTCGAGGGTAGAGTATTCAACCCAAATTTATTGATTCGACACAAGGGGAGCCAAAGAATATTCTCAAGTTTTAGCAGTTGAGTTGTCAATTCAACCACACCTGGATAACTTAGTATCAGCAGCAAAGTATTTAGTAGCGAAGTAATATGATAGTAGCGGTAACGGTAACAAAGGTAACAGTAGCAAAAGTAATATTTTTTGTGTTTTGTAGTGATTGTAACAGTAGCAACGGAAAAGTAAATAAGCGAAGAACAATATGTGAAAAGCTCGTAGGCATTGGATCGGTGATGGAGAGTTATGCCGGATGCGGTTCATCATGTAACAATCATAACATAGGGTGACACAGAACTAGCTCCAATTCATCAATGTAATGTAGGCATGTATTCCGAATATAGTCATACGTGCTTATGGAAAAGAACTTGCATGACATCGTTTGTCCTACCCTCCCGTGGCAGCGGGGTCCTAATGGAAACTAAGGGATATTAAGGCCTCCTTTTAATAGAGAACTTTTGTTTCTGCACATAAATAACACCATGGAAAGTCTGCTGAAAACAGCGTCTGTCCGGGTTAGTTCCATTCAAATCATGCAAGTTAGAGTCCAAAACAAGGGCAAAAGTGTTTGGAAAAGTAGATACGACGGAGACGTATCAGACCCCTGCAGGGAAGTTATCTATTCGAATACTGTGTCCACGGTAATGGACGTTCAGACTTATATCCTGATCTTTTACAACTAGAAATGGATACTTAAGATATGTGGCTCCGAATTGCTTTCTCCCAGGGAGTCGAGGAGGGATCTCTGGGCATTAATGTTACAACATGTTTGTTAATTATAAACTGCTATTCTTTACTCTTCTACATGCTGCAAGACGCTTGGAGCTGCTTGAAGATGCTAGTCTTCGATAGGCTAGGCCTTCCCCTCTATTCTGGCATTCTGCAGTTCAGTCCATAGATACAACCCTTCCATTTGATACCAATGCATACTTAGTATAGATCTGATGCTTGCGAGTACTTTGGATGAGTACTGACGGTTGCTTTGCTACCCCTTTTCACCCCTTCTTCCTTCTTTCTGGTTGTTCCAACCAGATGGTGGATCCCTGGAGCCAGATGCCACCACCGATGGATACTACTATGTGGAGACTGCCGACGACCAGGAGTAGTTAGGAGGTCCCAGGCAGGAGGCCTTGCCTCTTCGATCATTGATGTTTGTGCTAGCCTTCTTAAGGCATCCTTGTTTAACTTATGTCTGTACTCAGATATTGTTGCTTCCGTTGACTCTTGTGTATCGAGCTTGTATTCGAGCCCTCGAGGCCCCTGGCTTGTAATATGAAGCTTTTATTATTTCTATTTGTGTCTAGAGTTGTGTTGTGATATCTTCCCGTGAGTCCCTGATCTTGATCGTACACATTTGCGTGTATGATTAGTGTACGGTCGAATCGGGGGCGTCACAGCTTGTAGAGCATGTTGTAGTTGGAAAGTTGTTTAATATACATAAAAACAGTTAAAGACATTCAGAAGTGGTAGAGCAGAAAACAAATTTGTTTCCGTTGAAATCAAAGGATATTGTGTGTCAACAATTATTTACCAAGTTGTAGACAAGCTCTTCTTGGGTAGTTCCCAGAATAGTGCCACATGGATAAAAGAAGTGAGATCTCTCAAAGAGAGAGTTGATGGAAAGTATAACCCAGTGGTTTGATTTTATAGTAGGGAAGTATAACTGAACAAGAAAGAAAAAACAGAATGAGTAAAAAAACAAATAGAATTGATCTTTCTTAACATTGAATAAGTTGAAAAAGATTTATCAGGTCTTGTTTCCAGAGGCTTTCTTCTGAATTAATCCTGTCAAATTCTCATATGCACGTAACTGGATCAAATAAGTCAGGGGGAACCAACAATTTATTATGTGAACAAACAAAATGCAAATTAGTATAAAAAACTCAGTTTGAATGTAAGTAAAAATAAAAAATGGTCAAAAGAGAAGCAAGTAGGCAGTTTAGAACGAAAACTCACAGTGAAGTACGAAGTGAAACAGTACTTCTTGACATAAGGCTTTACTTCACATGACATCTTTGATTCGTAGTAAGAACTTGAATAAATGAACTCCTCACTTCATCTCCAATCTCACCCCTCGCTTTAAATGAATTTAAGTAATTCGCATAGCTTACAGGAAAGCCCTCTATGTCAACAAAAAGTGTGCTGGACAGAATAAAAGAAGCATAAGTATTGTTATATGTGGAGAAAATGGATCTTAAAAATATATTTTAACAATTATTTTAGTGCATATGCAACACTATGGTAGCCAAAAAAGAAAAATATAAACATCCTTTTAGTCTAAAATTATATGAACTACAAAGTTGTTCATCTCAACTACCTTTGGTTTTTCGAGAAAAAAAGGTGGGCATTACTTAATACAAATATGAGGAATAATGTCTACAACTAATTTAGTGCATAAAATTGCTCACAGATTAGAAAATGTCTACAATTATTTTTCTAGGTAGATGTCTAGACTAAAAAAAGTTATCATAAATTAATGAATAAGAAACGATAAAATAACTAAAGGAATAAGAGAATTCACTATTGTTGGAAGATAGGCTTCCTCAGATATTTGGAAAAGAAGATATCCACTTCTCGAGATATTTTGAGTTTCTTGGGTGGATTGGGAGATTGAAGTTTAGCAGCTCTTTTTTCTGTTCTTCTTTTCAATTGTATTAGGTCCTGTACTTGGTCCAGCTTCTGCATTATTCATTGTAGAATAGCTTGCATATCACAGATAGGAAAAGTTTGAACATTAAATGATGCAATGCGCCCAGACTCATATTACAAGAAAATGAAAACACACAGAAAGGAAAAGTACATAAATATGCATGAATTATAAGCTTGTTGGTCAGCAAAGTCCATGTTCATTGGAATTCCTGCACTTGTATGACACTGAGAGGCTGGTATGTCTTCGTTAGTCGCAGTAGAAGGAGTGATAGAAGAATCATCCTCAATAATGATTGGAGTCCCTTGGAAGCGCTTGACTCTTTCATTTGGAGAAGCGGAACTAATCAATATAAAACTTCTTTTTGCATTAACTCCACTAGAAAATTTGATATCAGGTGCTTCACTCGATAGAAAGATTTCTTCCTGCTAAGAAAGGAAGTTGAAAATGTTGTTGTAAGTTCAATCATAATTAGGATCGGGAAAAATTGAAAAACTTCAAGCAGACCTTAGGTCGTGAAGTAGTTGCTTGATCAACAGAGTTGGTATTCAGATGTGTACCATGAACAGGGAAAATTGGTATTTGGTATGCCGAATTCAGGACAGAAATGTTCTGGACATAAGGAAAAACACAGAATTCAGACAACAAGTTAACTAGCCAAAAGGACAATTAGCTACATGTAACATTCATTTCAAAATAGAAAGGTTCCACATCAGTTTACTCCCCCGGTCCAGTATCAAAACTGCTGGTCATGATCAGTCATAAAAAAGAGTGAAAATGGTATTATCAAATTACCAAAAAATCTGTAGTAAATTCAGCTGCAAACATTACTACAGTACTTATCCACTTAAACTATAATATATAGTCCTGCCACATTCAAATTGGCCATTTGCAAAAAACAGACTAGGATAATGAGCAAAGACAATATGCTTTAGGAAACACACAGAAATCATGCCAAGAATGAAAGCATGAGATAAACAAAGATAGCACACACACACACGCGTGCACACGCACACACACAAATTAGCAATACAAAAACAAATACCTCAAATTTCAGTCCGATTGGCTCCTGCTTAAAGACATCATTGGAGGGACCCTGGATTGTAAAAATGTTAGTAAACATGACACTTCTTTCAATAAAACACTTAGATAGGAACGTAAAAAGGGCACAACACAAAAAATACCTCTGATTTCAAATGTGGCTCTGTTTCACTTTTACGCCTGGTTCAACTTTTGCACAACATTTTGCATCAACTGACATGTTCTCATTGAGAGCTTCAGGAACACTATTGGCATTGTTGACCTACATTTCACATTACAAATAAATGTTTAGCTATATAAGATAAAAAAGACAACAAAGAAGAAACCAGATGGAAATGATCGATTCTACTCATAAGAAATACCTCCACAGAAGGAACTGAATTAAACACACCAACAGCATCAGGAGCATTGTTAACAGGCACCTCATTGGCATATGGGGTGCATCATATGTCGCGCAGCTACAAATTGCAGTTGAACAAATGATGAAAAGAAATATTGGAACTAAAAAGATAAGTCGAGAATATATATATATATATATATATAGTATATAGTATATGATGCTTACTGGTAAAACCCCGTAATTTTTCCTAGACTCATAATTCCTATCAACCATTGCAAGATACTTGAAATCTTCAGTCTTCACATGAGATATCCGAGGAAGAGAGTAATCCACAGTTGACTGATGATTCTCAATAATATCAAAATCAACAAAATCCAGATAAATCATCTGCCACTTAAAAAATAAACAGGTCAGTAAAATAAAAAGTGGAGAGATAGAAAATAGTGGAACTCAAGATTGAACTTACTCCCCAAATAGGAAGACATCCCCCGATATATGAAGACTTGTTCATTTCCTCAACAGTTGGTCTGTTCATGATCATTTCAAAGTGACGCTCTGACTCCTCACACATGAAATCCAGTGCCAATTGCCCAAAGTCAAGTGAAGGGATAGCAGAAACATCTCTTAGAGAGTACAAGAACTTCATGTTACCAAAGCAGTATGACGCAGGGCACAAAATAGATGATAGGAAATAAAATATGAAGCTCCTGATAAAACCATCTTCTGTCTCATCACTAAGCATCACCTCCTCTATTTTGTTGATTGGCATTTTGTTTCGATGATC
Organism: Triticum aestivum; assembly: GCF_018294505.1. Lineage (NCBI taxonomy): Eukaryota > Viridiplantae > Streptophyta > Magnoliopsida > Poales > Poaceae > Triticum > Triticum aestivum. The sequence continues at coordinate 344,381,125 of NC_057805.1, forward strand.
AACATACTTGTTCCTTAACTCTGAAACCTCTGCCTTCACTTGGGGATTGTCACTACTGAATATAAAAGGCTCGGTGCCACCAGGGACATCGAACATTTTGTTGACCATATCATTAGTAATCTTGATAACTTTATTCTTATGCTTGAAAAAATGCTCTTTACTTTCAAACATATGTTGATCTATCCATTCTAGCAGATTCATTGGAATTTTAAGTTTCTTTGGCATATGAAGCAGAACTTCCATTTTGTACTTTGTCACATGGCCTAACTGAATGTCACTAAACTTCTTAACAGTTTTGTTCCCATGCTTGAAAGATAGTCCAGTAATGTATGTAGGCTTGCATAACTTCCTAGGGAACACTCGGGCTACGAAAAAACAACAACTGATAAGACGGTGCAAAAACTAGAGAATAAAAAAATAAACATGAAATATGAAAAAAGCATGACCCGATAGAGTATCACAAGAAATGCTAGAGGTCCAGCAAAACAAAGTAGCTATATTGAACTATATGAAAACACACATAAAATCAAGCATTTAGATAAAAATGATTAGTCGAACATGTACTTCAAGAAAAAAATGAGAAGAAAACATGTTACTATAGAGAAGGAAAAAAATGTGATCTACACATGATTAAAAAAAGACACAAACTAAAACATTCAAACAGGACAACTTACAAAAATTAATATACAAGCATCTAGTAAGACCAGAAAACTGACACAAAAATTGTTTTCCCAGCAATTTGATCTACTATTATACTATACCAAATTTGAAAGCTAGAAAATGAAAAGAGAAAAACTAACATACCACCTGTGTCATTGCGGAGACCTCATGGAGGATATTCAGTTGGTTCCTCCCCTTCTGGTTCTTCAACTTGGCCAACCCCACCTCCTTCTTGTGCTGCAAATACAGATTTACCAAGAACTATTAACAAACTAGAACTACTTATGAATCTATCATATTTCAGATAATATAGAAAACCATAACATACTAAAGACCATTGACAAGAAACTGTAACAAAACATTCATGGATTCAGGTATCATCGGTAAACTGTAACATAACAGGATCACCAGTTGGACATATCAAATAACATAACTCTAACAAAACAGAGTCAGAGCAGATAATACTACACTCTTGTAGAGAAGATGATAATTCATGCATTAGTTGAGATCACGAGCACCACTTCGCTTCTTAGAATGCATTGGTTATGATATGGCAACTCAGCTATCACTATATGTGTGGCTAGTACAACACAAACTAACAACCCAACAATGCTAGCTAGAAAGAATGCAAGCAACAGTGCAAATCTTAAAAAGATTTCCCAAGATAAATAAGTTCATCAAATCACAGTTTTAGTTCACTAAATTCATATTCCGTTCATCAAATCACAGTTTTAGTTCACTAAATTCATATTCAGTTCACTTCAATACAAATGAGTTCACTACTTTGGTTTAGTTCACGTCATTTCAGATTTTAGTTCACAATTTTGGTTCACAAAAAATCAAATTTAGCTCATCAAATTCAAATTTAGAATCAAATTCAAAACTATTTCTCCAACACTCAAATTTTAGTCCACAAAAAATCAAATTTAGTTCACTAAATCATCATTTTTTCAATTTTTTAGTTCACCTGGATTGAAATTTTACTTCACAAAATTCGAATTTAGTTCGTCAATTTTGTACTCAAAATTAGTACACGTCATTTCAAATTTTAGTTCATTCAAAACTATTTCACCAACATACCAATTTTAGTTCACAAAGTTCAAATTTGGTTCATCAAATTTGAATTTTAGTTTAATGAAATCAAATTTAGTTCATCAAATTTCCACATTATTTTCAATTGGATTCAAAATTTAGTTCACGCAAATCTAGCTCAATACATCAAATTCGTATTCAAAACTAATTCAGTTTTAGTTCACTAAATTCATATTCCGTTCATCAAATCACAGTTTTAGTTCACTAAATTCATATTCAGTTCACTTCAATACAGATGAGTTCACTAGTTTGGTTTAGTTCACGTCATTTTAGATTTTAGTTCACTATTTTAGCGAACTAAAATTGAGATTTGAGGAACTAAATTTTCAGTTCAAAGTTTAGTTCTCCACATTCAAATTCATTTCATCAAATCATAGTTTTAGTTCACTAAATTCACATTTAGTTCATCAAATCACAGTTTTAGTTCACTAAATTCATATTCAGTTCACTTCAATAAAAATGACTTCACTAATTTGGTTTAGTTCGCGTAATTTCGTATTTTAGTTCACAAAAATCAAATTTAGTTCATCAAATTCAATTTTTGATTCAAATTCAAAACTATTTCACCAACACTCAAATTTTAGTCCACAAAAAATCAAACTTAGCTCATCAAATATAAAATTTAGTTCACTCAATCATCATTTTTTTTAATTTTTAGTTCACGTGGATTGAAAATTTACTTCACAAAATTCGAATTTAGTTCGTCAAATTTGTATTCAAAATTAGTTCACGTCATTTCAAATTTTAGTTCATTCAAAACTAGTTCACCAACATACAAATTTTAGTTCACAAAGTTCAAATTTGGTTCATCAAATTTCATTTTTAGTTTACTGAAATCAAATTTAGTTCATCAACTTTCAACATTATTTTCAATTGGATGCAAAATTTAGTTCACGCAAATCTAATTCAATACATCAAATTCGTATTCAAAAATAATTCAGTTGTTTCTCATTTTAGTTCACAAATTTTTTAATTCCAACTTTAGTTCATGGAAAACCAAATTAGTTCCCTAGAATTCATTACTAGTTCACCAAACTCAATTTCAGTTCATCAAGTCATAGTTTCAGTTCACTAAATTCATATGCTATTCACTTCAACACATACGAGTTCACTACTTTGGTTTTAGTTCACGTCATTTCACTTTTTACTTCATTTTTTCAAACTCAATTTTGAACTTAGTTCACAAAAATTAGTTCTGGTTAATTCAAACTAGTTCAACCAACATTCAAGTGACCACACATTTTTTAATTTTAGTTAACAAATTTTAAAATCTAGTTCACAGGAAACTAGTTCACCAACATTCAAAATCTAGTTTACAATTTGCGAATTCAATTCATGAAATATCAAATTTAGTTCATTTGCATTAATCATTTAGTTCACAATTTTAGTTCATGGAAAACCAAATTAGTTCACTAGAACCCATAACCACTTGACTAACCCTCAAAATATAGTGAACCAAAATCAAATTCAGTTCTCCAACATTCAAATTTTAGTGAACTTGATCAAATAACTCAGGGGGAACCAACAATTTCAAATTTATCTCATCAAAGAAACAAACACACCATTATTTTCATTTTTAGTTCACAAAGTTCATCATACAAATTTTAGTTCAGAAACTTCAAATTTGGCTCATCAATTTTCATTTTTAGTTTACTGAATCAAATTTAGTTCATCAAATTTCAAAATTATTTTCAATTGGATTCAAAATTTAGTTCACGCAAATCTAATTCAATACATCAAATTTGTATTCAAAACTAATTCAGTTGTTTCTCATTTTAGTTCACAATTTGTTTTAATTCCAACTTTAGTACATGGAAAACAAAATTAGTTCCCTAGAATTCATTACTAGTTCACCAACCTCAATTTCAGTTCATCAAATCATAGTTTCGATTTTCACTAAATTCATATGCAATTCACTTCAACACAAACGAGTTCACTACTTTTGGTTTAGTTCACGTCATTTCATTTTTTACTTCACCAAACTCAATTTTGAAATTAGTTCACAAAAAATAGTTCTGTTGAATTCAAAACTAGTTCACCAACATTCAAGTGACCACACATTTTTGAATTTTAGTTGACAAATTTTAAAATCTAGTTCGTAGGAAACTAGTTCACCAACATTCAAAATCTAGTTCACATTTTTCGAATTCAAATCATGAAATTTCAAATTTAGTTCATTTGCATTAAACAGTTAGTTCACAAAATTCAATTCCAACAAATTTGTATTAAATAGTTGTGATGCACCCGATCCGACCTCACACTAATCATACACGCAAATGTGTACGATCAAGATCAGGGACTCACGGGAAGATATCACAACACAACTCTAGACACAAATTGAAATAAAACAAGCTTTATATTACAAGCCAGGGGCCTCGAGGGCTCGAATACAGAAGCTCGAAACACAAGAGTCAGTGGAAGAAACAATATCTGAGTACAGACATAAAGTTAGACAAGACTGCCTTGAGAAGGCTAGCACAAAAGCAACAATGATCGAAGAGGCAAGGCCTCCTGGCTGGGACCTCCTAACTACTCCTGGTCTTCGGCGGCCTCCATGTAGTAATATCCGTCGGCGATGGCATCTGGCTCCAGGGATCCACCATCTGGTTGCAACAACCAGAAAGAAGAAAGAAGGGGGAAAAGGGGTAGGAAAGCAACTGTGAGTACTCATCCAAAGTACTCGCAAGCATCAGATCTATACTAAGTATGCATCGGTATCAAATGGAAGGGCTGTATCTGTGGACTGAACTGCAGAATACCAGAATAGAGGGGAAGGCCTAGCCTATCGAAGACTAGCATCTTCAAGCAGCTCCAAGCGTCTTGTACCATGTAGAAGAGTAAAGAATAGCAGTTTATAATTAACAAGCATGTTGTAACATCAACGCCCAGAGATCCTTCCTCGACTCCCTGCGAGAAAGCAATCCCGGAGCCACATATCCATCACATGTCTCAAGTAACCAGTTCTAGTTATAATAGGTCAGGATACAAGTCTGAATGTCCATTACCGTGGACACGGTATTCGAATATATATCTTCCCTGCAGGGGTGCACCACGTTACCCAACACGCTCGATCACTCTGGCCGGTCACATCTTTCTGGGGTCAATGCCCAGCCTCAGAAGATCAACACGTCGCAGCCCTGCCTAGGCTCAGCAGAGAGGCCCCGTCGGTCTACAACCTAAGCACTCCGGGGTCTTGTGCCCATCGCCCGTTGCACTCTGGGTCGTTATGAGCAGGGTGGATACCATCACTGCCTCGGATGGCCAGCATGATCCGACCGTGCCGCAATGCTGAACTGGACGTCTAACAAAGCTTCGGCTGATACTGCGACGTCGAGGCCCATGTCTATTCTCGCGTGGTGGTTAGTGCGTAAAGGCCAGAGGCCAACTCAGAACAAATACCCAAACCTGTTACTGCATTGGGGGCTCACGTAGATGAGCAGAGACTCACGATAATGTGACCTCGTCGCCCCGTCTCGTGGACTTACGAGAAGGGCCAAGACTGCCCGGCCGTGCCACGTAGAAAACTCGCGGGTGCTCCACGGGCCCGCCCGACTTTCACATCAACTCGCGGGTACCCCTCAAGGCCGACCTGACTTCAACAATGGTCTCAAGTACAGTCCGGGTAACCGTGTGTCCAAACATCAAGGGCAAAACCCGAGGAATCACCCCCGGTGAATTCCACTCGATGTAATCATCAAGGTGAACGTAAGAGGAACCACCCTCGAGGTTCACACTTGAGGGGTTGCACGATAGAGCCGTATCGGGAATGGTGAAGGAGGAACCACCCTCGCTAACCACGACCGAATAGCTACACTATAGAGTTGTCATCGGGAGTGCGTTGTGAGGTCTCACCCTCGGCACTTGATAGTAGCTCTGCAGAGTCGAGCAATAAAAGGGGCGTGATGTGATGTGAGGTGCCGGGCTCTGGTCGTCGATCACGTTGATCGAGTCATCGATGCTGAAGCAGGGGCAACAAGGACAAGGTGAGGGTCACTGATGGATCTCTAACCAACCTATACTAAGCAGTTTAGGAGAAGGAGGTAAGGTACAATGAGGAGGTTACAAAAGCAGGCTATGCATCAGAATAGGAGCAACCAATTACAGTAGCAAAATCTAATGCAAGCATGAGAGAATAGAATGGGCGATATCGGGATGATCAAAGGGGGGGCTTGCCTGGAAGCTCCGTCGAAAGGGAAGAAGGGGTCGTCATCGACGTAGTCGATCACATGGACAACATCAGCAGTGGTCTCGGGGTCTACTAGAGAGAAGAGGGGGAAGAAACAGTAAATATAGAGCAAACAAGTGCAAAGTATGCATGACATGATGAAACACGGTGCTAGGGGTGTTCTAACGCCATGCTACACGATACCGGCGAAGGGAAAAAACATCCGGGAAGTTTTCCTGAAGTTTGGCATTTTCAGACAGATGAAACGGAGAGGGATGGTTGCATGTTCTCTATGCTAGGGATGTGTGGCAGACGAACGGGCTGCCTAATCGGATTCGTCTCGTCGTTCTGAGCAACTTTCATGTATAAAACTTTTTCATCCGAGCTACAGATTATTTTCTATGAATTTTCCAAGTTTTAAAGATATTCTGCAATTTAATTTAATTCGAAAATAATGAGTAAAAGCTAGGTGCACCCAGATCTGTGTACACAGAAGTGTACCAGAGGGTGACATGTCGGTCCAGGGGTCCCAGTTGACCAGTCAACGTTTGACTGGTCAACAAGGGTGGGGCCCCCTGTCATTGACTGTTTTAGTCTACTCTAACAGTTTAATTAACTAAACTAGGTGGTTAGGCTAATTAAGTTTAATTAATTAAGTTAATTAACCGTTTAACTAACTAATTAATTATTTTTATTAATATATATTTTTTACAATTTTTTTAAGTAAACAAGTGTGTGGGCCCCATCTGCCATAAGCCCAGGGCCTTAGCGGGGCGGGTCTGCGGTTACGGGCGAAAAGGCAGGGGCGGAGCCCCAGGGGGCGCGGGCGTGGGCACCGGACGCCGGAGCGCGCGGCGCGGCGGAGTGGCGCTGGGCGCGGACGAGGGCAGCCGGCCAGATCGGGCGTGCGGGGCGCGGGCGGACGACGAGCAACGGTGTGGGTGGGCATGGTGGTGCGGCGAAGCGGGGACAGAGGTGGGCGGCGAGGCTGGCGCTGGGGGGACACGGCCAGCGAGCGGGCTCGGCGGGGCTCGCTCGCAGACGGCGCTGGTGAGCAAGGCGAGGCCGGTGGCGGCGCGGGTAGCAGCTGCAGAAGAGCAACGGCAGGGGCCGTGGGGAGTAGCAGATAGCAGATTGGAGCAGCAACAACAACAACATCGAGCAGCAGCGGGCGCGGCTGCAGCAGCAGCAAGCAGCAAGGCAGAGCAGCGGCAGCAGCAGAAGCAACACAAGACCAGCAGGAGCACGTGCGCGGACACTGAGCTGCGGCCATGGCGAGCGGTGGTCTTCGGTCGCGACGGCAGCAATGGCTAGGAGCACGAATTCGAGGCACAGACAGATGGGAAGGGAGTGGGGGATCACAGCGGCCATGTAGAGGAGCATAGCGGGCTCAGGGGAGGCTCGCTGGCGCCGGGGATGACGACGAGGACGGCGGCGTCTCGAGGTTGAAGACGACCTCGCCCGCACGAAGGAGAGGCGCCCGGCTCGAGCCCGTTGGCGCAGGCGATGTAGGGGAGCTGGAAGGATCTGGCAGGAACAACGGATGGACGCGGGGGCGTGGTTGGCCGCAGTGGAGCGCGGTGGCTGGCGACGGGTGTGTGCGGGAAAGCAAGCAACGGCGCGAGGGAGGAAGAAGTGGCGGCTAGAGTTTGACCGGGAAAGAGGGGGCTTGGGGGTTGCCCTTGTAGCAATCTGGAAGGCGGGGGATGGCCGCCACGCACGGCATGGCCGGCGGATGGGCACCACGATCCCCTCTCTCCCTGTAGCAGGTTGAAGGAGAGGGGAGGTGGGCTAGGCCGGTCATTGGGCTAGTTGGGCCAAAGTGCCAAGTAGAATAGGCCCTTCTCTTTTTATATATGTCTTACTTATTTACTGTTTTCAATTTTAGCTATTGTTTTCTATTTAATTGTAAGACTAAAAGAGCTTTGTTAGATATGAGACATGTCACATAAATCAAGCACATTATTTATAGGAGTCACAAAAAGTTTGAGACCAAAAGGAGTTGTCTAACCATTTTTAGAAATTGAAAAGGCCAATTTTAAATGCTGCTGGACCACTAAATATTTCTAGGGGCACTTTGGGAATCCAAAAGACGTTGGTTCCAACATGAAAAATATCCAGGGATTATTTGCCACACTTTGAACATTTTAGTTTTCATGTTTGGTAAATTTGAATTTTTGACTTTGAAATTGAGTTCGAACATGAACAGTGATTTGGATTAAGTGAGGATTAGCAACAGCAATGTGATGACGCGGCACCATTATCAGGGGTTTACTGTAGCTTAATTATCTGAACGTCACAATTCTCCTCCACTAAAAAAATCTCGTCCCGAGATTTAAGGGGTGAAGTAAGGGGGAAAGACTCGAGAAGGACGGAGCTCAACACAAGATAGGAACCTTGCGGCTATCTCGCGAACGTGGCATAGAGGCATCTCTCGAGTTGAAATTTAAGAAAATCATCGAGAGCAAGGTAAGAAGGTGCAATAAAAGTTTCAAGCGGGTAGGCAATCATTCGTTGCCTGAAACATAGGGTGAAAGGGGTTCACAGCAATGGGAATAAGTATTGCGTCTGATACCAGAATAGATCACAAGGAAGGTTGAGGGAGTCCTGGATTAGGGGGTCCTCGGACAGCCGGACTATATCCTATGGTAGGACTGTTGGACTATGAAGATACAAGATTGAAGACTTCGTCCCGTGTCCGGATGGGACTCTCCTTGGCGTGGAAGGCAAGCTTGGCAGTACGGATATGTAGATCTCCTCCCTTGTAACCGACTCTGTGTAACCCTAGCCTCTTCCGGTGTCTATATAAACCGGAGGGTTTAGTCCGTAGGACAACAACAATCATACCATAGGCTAGCTTCTAGGGTTTAGCCTCTACGATCTCGTGGTAGATCAACTCTTGTAATACTCATATCATCAAGATCAATCAAGCAGGAAGTAGGGTATTACCTCCATCGGGAGGGCCCGGACCTGGGTAAACATCGTGTCCCCCGCCTCCTGTTACCATCCGCCTTAGACGCACAGTTCGGGACCCCCTACCCGAGATCCGCCGGTTTTGACACCGACATTGGTGCTTTCATTGAGAGTTCCACTGTGTCGTCGCGATAAAGGCTTGATGGCTCCTTAGATCATCGCCAACGATGCAATCCAGGGTGAGGTTTTCCTCCCCGGACAGATCTTCGTATTCGGCGGCTTTGTACTGCGGGCCAACTCGCTTGGCCATCTGGAGCAGATCGAGAGCTATGCCTCTGGCCGTCAGGTCAGGGTTGGAAATTTAAACTACACTGCCGACATTCGCGGAGACTTGATCTTTGACGGATTCGAGCCCATGTCAGGTGCGCCGCACAGTCACGACGAGCACGAGTTAGCTCTGCCACCGGACGGTGTTCGGGACATCACACCTATGCCTACTCCAGCCCTAGATCCGGAGTCGATTGCGCCGTCCGAGGACGGGCGGATGGACCCCGCCTCGGAGGCCACACACTCAGTGGCGATAGAGCCGAATACTGACTTCACCTCCAATGAGACCTGTGTCGTTGGATCCTCGGATTCATCCCCGGCCAAAGGCCCCGAACCGCCTGCGTCCATGCATATCGAATTTGATTGGGCGCCGATCATGGAGTTTACCTCCGCGGATATCTTTCAGCACTCGCCTTTTGGCGATGTGCTAAATTCATCAAGGTCTCTCTCCTTGTCAGGAGGCCCTTGGCCAAACTATGTCCGGCCCGAACGGGAAGCGGACGACGAAGAAATTCGTTCCCCACCCGCCACCCACTTAATAGCCACTGTCGACGATTTAACCGACATGCTCGATTTTGACTCCGAAGACATCGACGGTATGGACGACGATGCAGGAGAGGAACATGAACCACCGCCCACAGGGCGCTAGACAGCCACTTCATCACACGATATATATATGGTGGATACACCCAAAGAAAACAATGACGAGGAATAGAAGGATGCAGCGAAAGATAGCTCCCTCGAGAAGCAACCAACGCGACGGCGTAGGCGCCGCTCCAAATCCCGCCTCGGCAAAAACAGCGGTAACAGTGCAAGAAAAAATAATACCCCGGTCGACTCCAGAGGAAACGACGACCACATGGACCCAGCGACAGAGCAGGATGAACCAGCGGACGACGAACATAGTACGGAGCCGCTATCTGATCACGGCGACGCCGAGGATAAAGCTCATCAACCTCTCTCCGGAGAGGAAAACAGTCCGGACGACGATGCACCCATCATCCCGGAAAGGCACTTGGAACAAGAGAACCTCTGTAGAAGGCTTATTCCCACCGCGAGGAGTCTGAAGAAGCAGAAGCAAAGGCTTAAGGCCGCGCAGAATACGCTCAACAGTAGATGGAACAAAGTGCCCGACACTGAAGAAAAGGATGGTGGTAGTCGCCACACAAAGAGCTATCCAAAGCGCAAGCTGTTGCCTGAATTCGATGATGAGGCCTTAGAGCTTACACAGCCGAAAAATAAAACGGCCGACCGGTCGGATCGACCACCTCGTGGCCGCGATAGGGCGGCTAACGAGGCCGCACATAAGTCAGCACACGATCCACGCGAGGACTTGCATCAAAAGGCCGGCGTGACCAGATCCATCTACGGATCTAGGAAGCACGCTCCAGCGCATAATCAAAACCGAACACTACAACCGTCAGAACGCCATAACACATCCAAATACAGGGGTGCCGTGCACCCCCTATGTTTCACCGATGAGGTGCTGGATCCCGAATTTCCAGAGGGATTCAAACCCGTGAACATAGAGTTGTACGACGGAACGACAGACCCTGGGGTCTGGATTGAGGACTTCATCCTCCATATCCATATGGCTCGCGGAGACAATCTCCACGCCATCAAGTACTTGCCCCTCAAGCTGAAAGGACCAGCTCGACACTGGCTGAAGAGCCTCCCCGAAAATTCAATTGGAAGTTGGGAGGAGCTTGAGGATGCTTTGAGGGCTAACTTTCAAGGGATCAATGTCCGACCTCCGGATGTAGACGATTTAAGTCATATAATTCAACAGCCCGGAGAGTCAGCCCGAAAGCTTTGGAACAGATTTCTCACTAAGAAGAACCAAGTCGTCGACTGCCCGGACGCCGAAGCCTTAGCAGCTTTCAAACACAGCGTCTGAGACGAATGGCTCGCCCGACACCTCGGAAAAGAAAAACCGAGGACAATGGCAGCCCTAACAAGCCTTATGACCCGCTTTTGCATGGGCGAAGATAGTTGGCTGGCCCGTAGTAGCACTAGCGACCCAGGAACATCTGAAGTCAGGGATGGCAATGGAAAACCACGACGCAGTAAAAGCAAGCGTCGAAATAATGAAGACAGCCCAAACAACACGGCGGTAAACGCCGGATTTAGGGGCTCTCGACCCGGTCAACGGAAAAAGCCTTTCAAAGGCAGCAGAGATGGACCGTCCAGCTTAACCAAGATTCTAGACAAATTATGTCAGATTCATGGCACCTCCGATAAAACTGCAAATCACACCCACAGAGAATGCTGGGTCTTCAAGCAAGCCGGCAAGCTAAACGCCGAACACAAGGGGTGGGAGGCAGCAAGTGAAGACGAGGATGAGCCTCGCCAGCAAAACACTGGGGGACAGAAAAAGTTCCCACTAGAGGTCAAAACAGTGAACATGATTCACGTGACGAAAAGGAGGAGCAAACACGCACTCCGAGACATATGCGCTTTAGAGCCCGTCACCCCTAAGTTCAACCCTGGTCAGCCTGCCCGATCACTTTTGATCGTAGGGATCATCCGACTAGTATCCGGGACGGAGGATTGGCTGCCTTGGTGCTAGACCCAATAATCAACGGATACCATCTCACCCGAGTCCTCATGGACAGCGGCAGTGGTCTTAATCTGATATATCAGGACACAGTCCGCAAAATGGGGATAGACCCAACGAGAATTAGCCAAAGCAATACTACCTTTAAAGGAGTAATACCAGGCCCAGAGGCCAGCTGCACGGGCTCTCTCGTACTAGAGGTTGTATTCGGTTCCCCTGACAACTTCCGAAGTGAAAAGTTAACCTTCGACATCGCTCCATTCCGAAGCGGCTATCAAGCACTACTCGGAAGAACGGCCTTCACTCGTTTTAATGCAGAACCGCATTATGCTTATCTTAAGCTCAAGATGCCCGGTCCACGCGGCATCATCATAGTTAGCGGAAACACTGAGCGTTCCTTACGCGCGGAAGAATGTGCGGCAGCTTTAGCAGCCGAACACTAAATGGCCTCTCCAACTAGCATAAACGATCGGTCGTCAAGACCGCGGACACGGCTAGACGAGTCCGGTGCACCACTAGCTGTAACAGCTTAGATAAACCTGAGATTGGGTTGATGAACATACCCCCGTAGAAGGTGCTAGGGGCTTCCCGCATGTAAAAAAACAAGTCTACAGTTCGGCTCGACCTTATTTTGAATTTTAGTGGTTTATTCAGAATAAGCAATTTTTCACACGATAAACTTCATCTAAGTTCTTCTCTTTTAACAGATGATAATCGTGCTACACCCTTCCAGGATACGGCACAACAGAGACACAGGCGCAGACGTGCAGCAGGGCCCCGCTCAAAGGTTTCTTTTTAGATTAAGACCCTGTGTAAACCTTTCTTACTGTCTCTTGTTGCTTCACACCCTCCGGATACTCAACACAACCGAGAGGGATGCTGGCGTTATTGGCATTTCGCCACGTCATACTAATGCACGTACCTGGAAATTCAGGGTTCAAGGGCATTACTCAGCCTGGTATATGTTGTAAACACCGAATACCTTAGGGAGTGTTCGGCGTCGCGAGTTTGGCCTTATATGCATCAGCTCCGAATCATGTCTTTGGTCAAATGTTGGGTTTGCCCGGCTCCCATGTTTTGCTACCTTACGTTCCGCTCTATCGGCTAAGGTGGCACCGGAAGAACTACTGCGACTGTGCCCTGGTTCATCTGGACGAGCACCTCAGTAGAGAAAGCCGAAAACTGACTGTCATGATAAAACACGAGACTGGTCAACCACTCGATGACTCATCGGAATCTTCGGGATTCCTCCGCATTAGCGAAGGACCGGTTTTCCCGGTCATGTACGTACGCGCACCGTATTCGGATAGACGCGGAAATACCAGGGGCTATATAGTAGCCCCACTGTCAAACTCCTATGGTTAAGTGAAAGTGTTAAAGCAATATAGTCTGATTGCCTCGTTCGCCGCGCTACCACCTCCTTAATGGACCAAGACGTTGGATCAAGTGTGAACACGCGCTTTTGCGAACACCCCCGCATTATATGCGTGGGGGCTGAAGCCGACGACTGCAAACTTTCAGGTTATATACATACATAAACGACTGCACAGGAGGCATAATAATACTTTCAGGCAAAAGTATAAACACAACCTTTATAATTCAAATAACATTGTTCTTACAATTGGGATACATGTCACTAGAACATGATACTCTTCGAGCACCGAGCCTCTATTAAACGAGCGCCTTCTAGGACTTCTTCAAAATAGTGCTCGGCCGATACCCGGCCTACGGCCGAACTCTGGGTTGCAATAGCGGTGGCCTCCATCTCTGCCCAGTATGTCTTGACACGGGCAAGAGCCATCCGCGCACCCTCTATGCACGCCGACCTCTTCACAGCGTCGATATGCGGCACAACACCAAGGAATCGTTGCACTAAGCCAAAATAACTATTCGGCCTTGGACCTTCCGGCCAAAGATGATCCACAACAGACCTCATGGCAAGCCCGGACAACCTATGGAGCTCGGCCCACTCGGCCATTTGCTCATTTAACAGCAGCGGACGCACTGGAACATTGAACTGCGACCAGAACAGCTTTTCCACTTCGTGATCTTTTTGATCTTTGAAAAACTCGGTCGCATCAGCAGCACTCGCTGCCAAATCCAAATACGCATCTGCAGAACTCCATAATTGATCCAGAAGGGCATACTTAGGATCTCCGAACTTCGTCCGCAACAAAAAGGGCTTCCCAGCCGTGATATCTCCGGCTTGACGTAGATCCTCCTTCGCCGCTCTGATTTTAGAGCAGGCTTCCTTGGCTACTACCATGGCTTTCTCCACGTCCGCCGTCTTCGTTCGGCTTTCCTTTTCAAGAAGCTCATAACGGTCGGCGGCATCTTTCAACTCAACAGCCATCTTGGCTTTTTTCTCTTTGCTCTGGCAATGCGCAGCGTGTTCGGCTCTTAGCTCTTCGACCGCCTTTAGGGCGGCCGCATCACTCTTCCTGGCTTGTTCCTTGGCTCGGGCAAGTTCCGCTCGAAGGGTCTCCACCGCGGCAGCTCCATCTGCAGTCACAGCATATTACAGATACTAGCATCACGCTCCTCTTAATATATGTTGATCACCGGAGAATTCATACCATGTGCCTCGTCAAGCCGCTTGTTTACAAGCACGATGTCGGCATCTGCCGCATCAAGTTGCCGCTTCAGTTCGGCAAACTCACCAGTCCAGCTAGCCACCGGACCCTCAGCCGCCTGCACATGAAAGCAGCACGGTTATTACCTGGGACTATGATCCTCTGTTTGCCGCCTTTTTCGACAGCAACCAGTGTCTCAGGGGCTACTATCTGCATAGAGCACACCTAGCGTGTGCGGTACCGTCAAAAAATATATATTACTTTGCGTACCTCAAAGCCTCTTAGCAGGCTCATAAAGGCTTCATGCAACCCACTTTCGGCGGATGAAATTCTCTCAAACACCATACCCATTAGAGTACGATGCGCCTCTGAGATAGCCGCTTGCTCCAGAAGACTCATCAGTGCGTCCGGTCGTGCGCCGGACAGTCTCGGACTCTTTTTGTGGCTCTCCTTAGGAGCCGAATACTCCGGACTTCGGGTGGCCGAAGGGTTACCTTCTGGCCTTGGCGGATCAGGAGAAATCCCCCGTGACGATACCTCAGGGTCGTCCGCCTCACGAGGCGGGGAGCCACAGGGAGGCGTTTTGCTCTCCATCATCTCCGGAAGAAGATCCCCCGAAGATGAACTCTGTCGAGAAGGGATACGATCCGAACTACAAGACATACGTCTCGGTTATTGTTCTCAGAAATGAAGCAGGGTGTATTTACTATAAAGTACTTTTGTTTACTTATAGCTCGGTGGAGCGCTGGTCCCCTTGCGGGCACTGTGCGGTAAGGATGCCCTCCGGGGTAGGGCCCCCTGACAAAGGTTTCTTCCCTCGTTTGAAAACCATTGTTTCCAAGTCTTCAGAGGCGGCCCTCTTCCTTCCTTGGGGAGAGGGAATTTTAGATTCTTCTCCCCGGTTATCCTCCTTCGCGGAGGCACTAATTCCCCCGGTTTGGATGAATAATGGGTGAGGCTCGCTTTCGGCTTCTTTGTTCCTCCCTTTATCTTTCCCTGATGGCGCTTGATAAGGCGCAAGCTCAAGCATCCTGGCTAGTATAGGATCCGGTGAGCCTTCGGGAAGGGGGGTCGAACACCTGATCATCTTCGCCTTTTTTATCTAGTCCTGTTCAAAAGGCGACTTTTCAGAATGATGTTGTGATAAATTAAAAGACAACGTGTTCGGCCGCGGAATTACTTACTTGGGTGTCTGGACGATTGCAGTTCAGACCCGCATCCTCGGTGGTGTCGGGACACTTTATTCGGGATCCGAAGAACAATCCATACATCTCTTCGAGCATCGCGCCGAAGAATTGCTGAATAGTTCGCGGTCCTTCCGGGTTGAACTCCCACATACGGAGAGGTTGACGTTGGCACCGCAGGACCCGACGAACTAGCATGACTTGCATTACCTTGACAAGGCTGACATCTCCCTTGAAGAGATCTCGGATGCAGCTCTTCAATGTCGGCACATCATGAGCTGGCCCGCAGTCCAGCCCTTTGTTGACCCATGACGCCAATTGTGGCGGAGGGCCCCGATGGAAGGCGGGGGCAGCTACCCACTTAGCGCTTCGGGGAGCGGTGATGTAAAACCACACCCGCTGCCATAACTTGGATGTCTCCGGGAAGGAACCCTTTGGCCATGGAGCATCAGCGCCTTTGTTTATTATGGCGCCTCCGCACTCTGCGTGTCGCCCCTCAATCATCTTCGGCTTCACATTGAAGGTCTTGAGCCATAAGCCGAAGTGTGGGGTGATGCAGAGGAAGGCTTCACACACGACGATGAACGACGAGATTTGAAGGATGGAATCCGGAGCCAGATCATGGAAATCGAGCCCGTAGTAGAACATAAGCCCTCTAACAAAGGGATAAAGACTAAAGCCTAGCCCTCGGAGGAAATGGGGAATAAATACGACACTCTCGTTGGGTTCGGGAGTGGGGATGACCTGCCCTTGAGCAGGCAGCCTGTGCGAGATTTCAGCGGTCAGATACATGGCTTCTCTTAGATTCTTGATGTCCTCCTATGTGACAGAGGAGGCCATCCACCGGCCTTGAAGGTTGGATCCGGACATGATTGAAGGTCCGAAGCGCTTGGCCTCCGCCTTGGGTGCTGGAATTCGAGGTGGGAGAAGGGAAAGATCGAGCGCAAGAAGAAAAGGACAGGCCTTGACCCCTTTATAAAGGGAGTGAATATCAAGTGTCCCCGCGTGGCCGTTTGGAACTTGCCTAAAATCGAGGAGTCATACCAGCAGGCACGATTGGGTTATCCACACCCGTATTGATGAGAATCCCGTGAAAAGAGGGACACGATCTCTGCTTCGACAAGACGTGCCAACAAAACTGCCTCGCAACACGTGTAGTGGCAGGCTCGAAAAAACGGTCCGTCATGACCGGATCACGGCAGAACGTCACGTTTAGAAAAGCTGTCAGCAGATTAGATTTGTGGAAATATTATTCTCTCTACGGTGGTATGTGGAATTTGTTTTGCAGAGCCGGACACTATCCTTGTGTTCAAAATCTTCTATGGAATATTCGGAGGAGGAACCCGCCTTGCAATGCCGAAGACAATTTGCGCGCCGGACTCATTGTCATTGAAGCCTGGTTCAGGGGCTACTGAGGGAGTCCTGGATTAGGGGGTCCTCGGACAGCCGGACTATATCCTTTGGCCGGACTGTTGGACTATGAAGATACAAGATTGAAGACTTCGTCCCGTGTCCGGATGGGACTCTCCTTGGCGTGGAAGGCAGGCTTGGCAGTACGGATATGTAGATCTCCTCCCTTGTAACCGACTCTGTGTAACCCTAGCCTCTTCCGGTGTCTATATAAACCGGAGGGTTTAGTCCGTAGGACAACAACAATCATACCATAGGCTAGCTTCTAGGGTTTAGCCTCTACGATCTCGTGGTAGATCAACTCTTGTAATACTCATATCATCAAGATCAATCAAGCAGGAAGTAGGGTATTACCTCCATCGAGAGGGCCCGAACCTGGGTAAACATCGTGTCCCCCGTCTCCTGTTACCATCCGCCTTAGACGCACAGTTCGGGACCCCCTACCCGAGATCCGCCGGTTTTGACACCGACAAAGGTGGCTCGTGAATTACATAGGAAGCCAAGCGCGAGGGATAACTTAGAAAACAGGGATGTATATGGGAGTCAGGTTTTGATCCTGTGGAACTGTGGGTTATGGGCCACCATGTGGGTTAAAAGTAGGAAGGGCGCTGATAGCAAGGCATGTCAGTGCATAAACTGTCTGTTATGTTGGCAACAACATTGGTACCAAGGGCGAGGGACAAAGAGAACCATTTTCCTGCTCGTTAAACGAGGTGGACCAATAGGAAAAGTTCCCGTCCATCGGTGGTTACCGGAATATCACCGACAATAGTAACAGAGTCTTACTGACCGAGTTGAACACCAAGGCATTTACATAAGCTGTGAATTATCACTGCTTAGATATGTTAGGTTATAAGACAGGTTAAACAAAACAATGGAAAGGAAAGTGTAGACTCGAATTAGTTATCGGTGTTCTCGAGTGTCTATCAACTCAGAACCGAAAATTTGAATCGGTGAGAAATAATAGTTGATGAAGAACTCATAAGAAGTTACGTAGTTCCGTGATATTCCCGAGATACCAGAGGGTAATACTCGAAGGTAGAAAAGGATAGAGGTTTGACAGGTGAAAAGATCTGCAGAAGACAAGTATTTTAACTTGTCTGAGAAATGAAATCAAAGGAGAACAATCATGGTCGGAACCACAGTTGCAAAGGACCAAACATATATACAAGATGAACTTGTCACAAGGGGACTATTATTAATACAACAAGCTTCCATGATAAGTTCCACATCGGGTCCATGGGCATGAACACAAAGGTTCAAGGTCGACTCCCACTTCATCAATGCATAACCTTCCATTTACTTCTCGTCTTTGACGAAGTTGTAGAGTCAAACTTCATGAGTAGATAACTCAAGCTCGGAGTAGAGCATGATTGAGAAAGCAGAAGATACTATTTACCAAAGGCATTATGTATCCAAGGAAAAGCTCACAAGGTTACTACATATGAAGGACGCTGTCGGATAGAACCCCACAAAGGATCTGGTGGTTCACAAGGGATCTGATGTGAGCATCGGTACTCAACCAAAAAAAGAAAGAATGCAAGGATATCAGATTATAGAAACAACTGACTAATTCAAAGCTCGAATGCAAAGGGGATTATGATTTCCAAAACGGGGGATCAGAAGTAGAGGCTCTGATCAAAGACAATTAAGTAGAATAGACATAGATCGACAATCAATCAAGGTTTGTTTTTTCGAACACCAACTCATGTCTGGAGTGACACCTGAACCAAGGGAAGAATTCTAATTAGGACTAATGATCACGAGCATTCACAAACATATCAAATCAAATGCTCAAAATTATGATGACAAAGGGTGCTAAATGAGTATTGCTAGACATATGGAAGTAACCATAATGCAAGCAGATAAGGAGGAACAAGAGCAACAGGTTACTGGGAATTTTTGGAAGATCGAATAGTATTCCAAAGAATTTTGTGAAACAAATGAACAGCTGTGGATGAACAGATACTCGGCAAGCGCGAGTAATTATCCGGAGGGGTATTCATGTGGCAAATAACTGCAAGGCAGTAGGCACAAAGTATTCTCAGAACAAAAGAGAGAATTTCGGGGTATCTTGTAATAACATGATCACCTGGGAATAGAAGTAAGAACGACAGGTGTATGTATTTATCCATAGGAATATTTTGGTGGTAGGTTGTTGCAAAAGCAACGGGCACAAAGTCTCGAGAGAACATCAGAGAGTGTCTTCGGAATCCTTTGATGCACCAAGCAATCATCTGGGGTGAGGGGCTCTCCGGGAGAAAGTATTTACGAGAACCTAGAGTTAGAGTTAACAAAATCATTTAACCCGAATAGAAGAGATGTCAGAATCCCAGAGTATAGGCGAGGAGTAAAAGATCCTAACACCACCCAATGGCGACGTGGGCCCGTAAGCCACACACCCATGTTAGTAAAACAGTTTTTTCATTGACTAGACCCAACTTTGACCAAGGAGTTGGAAAGGGGGATTCCTACAGGCAGTCGGCTCTGATACCAACTTGTGACGCCCCCGATCTGACCTCACACTAATCATACACGAAAATGTGTACGATCAAGATCAGGGACTCACGGGAAGATATCACAACACAACTCTAGACACAAATTGAAATAAAACAAGCTTTATATTATAAGCCAGGGGCCTCGAGGGCTCAAATACAGAAGCTCAAAACACAAGAGTCAGCGGAAGCAACAATATCTGAGTACAGACATAAAGTTAGACAAGACTACCTTAAGAAGGCTAGCACAAAAACAACAACGATCAAAGAGGCAAGGCCTCCTGCCTGGGACCTCCTAACTACTCCTCGTCTTCGGCGACCTCCATGTAGCAGTATCCGTCGGCGGTGGCATCTGGCTCCAGGGATCCACCATCTGGTTGCAACAACCGAAAAGAAGAAAGAAGGGGGAAAAGCGGTAGCAAAGCAACCATGAGTACTCATCCAAAGTACTCGCAAGCATCAGATCTATACTAAGTATGCATTGGTATCAAATGGAAGGGCTGTATCTGTGGACTGAACTGCAGAATGCCAGAATATAGGGGAAGGCCTAGCCTATCAAAGACTAGCATCTTCAAGCAGCTCCAAGCGTCTTGCAGCATGTAGAAGAGTGAAGAATAGCAGTTTATAATTAACAAGCAAGTTGTAACATCAACGCCCAGAGATCCTTCCTCGACTCCCTGCGAGAAAGCAATCCCGGAGCCACATATCCATCACATGTCTCAAGTAACCAGTTCTAGTTATAATAGATTAGGATACAAGTCTGAATGTCCATTACCGTGGACACGGTATTTGAATATATATCTTCCCTGCAGGGGTGCACCATGTTACCCAACACGCTCGATCACTCTGGTCGGACACACCTTTCTGGGGTCAATGCCCGGCCTCGGAAGATCAACACATCACAGCCATACCTAGGCTCAGCAGGGAGGTCCCCGCCGGTCTACATCCTAAGCACTCCTGGGTCTTGGGCCCATCGCCCGTTGCACTCTGAGTCGTTGCGAGCAGGGTGGATACCAGCACCGCCTCGGATGGCCAGCATGATCTGACCGTGCCGCAATGCTGAACTGGACGTTTGACAAAGCTTCGGCTGATACTGCGACGTCAAGGCCCATATCTATTCTCGCGTGGTGGTTAGTGCGTAAAGGCCAGAGGCCAACTCAGAACAAATACCCAAACATGTTAGTGCATTGGGGGCTCGCGGAGATGAGCAGAGACTCACGATAATGTGACCCCGTCGCCCCGTCTCGTGGACTTACGGCAAGGGCCCAGCCTGCCCGGCCGTGCCATGTAGAAAACTCGCGGGTGCTCCACGGGCCCGCCCGACTTTCACATCAACTCATGGGTACCCCTCAGGGCCGACCCGACTTCAACAATGGTCTCAAGTAAAGTCCGGGTAACCATGTGTCCAAACATCAAGGGGAAAACCCGAGGAATCACCCCCGGTGAATTCCACTCGATGTAATCATCAAGGTGAACGTAAGAGGAACCACCCTCGAGGTTCACACTTGAGGGGCTGCACGACAGAGCCGTATAGGGAATGGTGAAGGAGGAACCACCCTCGTTGACCACGACCGAATAGCTACACTACAGAGTTGTCATCGGGAGTGCGTTGTGAGGTCTCACCCTCGGCACTCGATAGTAGCTCTGCAGAGTCGAGCAACAAAAGGGGCGTGATGTGATGTGAGGTGTCGGGCTCTGGTTGTCGATCATGTTGATCAAGTCGTCGATGCTGAAGTAGTGGCAACAAGGTCAAGGTGGGGGTCACTGATGGATCTCTAACCAACCTATATTAAGCAGTTTAGGATAAGCAGGTAAGGTACAAGAGGTTACAAAAGCAGGCTATACATCAGAATAGGAGCAAACAATAACAGTAGCAAAATCTAATGCAAGCATGAGAGAATGGAATGGGCGATATCGGGATGATCAAAGGGGGGCTTGCCTGGAAGCTCCGTTGAAAGGGAAGAAGGGGTCATCATCGACGTAGTCGATCACAGGGACAACATCAGCAGCGGTCTCGGGGTCTACCGGAGAGAAGAGAGGGATGAAACAGTAAATACAGAGCAAACAAGTGCAATACTATGCATGACATGATGAAACGCAGTGCTAGGGGTGTTCTAACGCCATGCTACACGATACCGGCGAAGGGGAAAAACATCTGGGAAAGTTTTCCCGATGTTTGGCATTTTCAGACAGATGAAACGGAGAGGGATGGTTGCATGTTCTCTATGCTAGGGATGCGTGGCAGACAAACGGGTTGCGTATTCGGATTTGTCTCGTCGTTCTGAGCAAGTTTCATGTATAAAACTTTTTCATCCGAGCTACGGATTATTTTCTATGAATTTTCCATGTTTTAAATATATTCTGCAATTTAATTTAATTCGAAAATAATGAGTAAAAGCTAGGTGCACCCAGATCTGTGTACACAGAAGTGTACCAAAGGGTGACATGTGGGTCTAGGGGGTCCCAGTTGACCAGTCAACCTTTGAGTGGTCAACAGGGGTGGGCCCCCCTGTCATTGACTGTTTTAGTCTACTCTAACAGCTTAATTAACTAAACTAGGTGGTTAGGCTAATTAAGTTAATTAACCATTTAATTAATTAATTAATTAATTTAATTAACTTTTTTTTACAATTTTTTTAAGTAACAAGGGGCGTGGGCCCCATCCGCCATAGGCCCAGGGCCTTAACGAGGCAGGTGTGCGGTTACGGGCGAACGGGCAGGGGCGGAGCCCCAGGGGCGCGGGCGTAGGCACCAGGCCTCGTACGCCGGAGCGCGCGGCGCGGCGGAGTGGTGTGGGGCGCGTACGAGGGCGATCGTCCAGATCGGGGATGCGGGGCGCGGGCGGACGACGAGCAACGGCGCGGGGTGGGCGCGGTGGTGCGGCGAAGCGGGGATAGAGGCGGGCGGCGAGGCTGACGCTGGGGGGACACGACCAGCGAGCGGGCTCGGCAGGGCTCGCTCGCGGACGGCGCTGGTGAGCAAGGCGAGGCCGGTGGCGGCGCGCGTAGCAGCTGCAGAAGAGAACCGGCAGGGGCCGTGGGGAGTAGCAGATAGCAGGTTGGAGCAGCAACAACAACAACATCGAGCAGCAGCGGGCGCGGCTGCAGTGGCAGCAAGCAGCAAAGCAGAGCAGCGGCAGCGGCAGAAGCAACACAAGAGCAGTAGGAGCGCGTGCGCGGACACTGAGCTACGGCCATGGCGAGCGGTGGTCTTCGGTCGTGACGGCAGCAATGGCTAGGAGCACTGATTCGAGGCACGGAGAGAGGGGAAGGGACTGAGGGCTCACAGCGGCCCTGTAGAGGTGCATAGCGGGCTCGGGGGAGGCTCGCTGGCGCCGGGGATGACGACGAGGACGGCCGCGTCTCGAGGTTGAAGACGACCTCGCCCGCACGAAGGAGACGCGCCCGGCTCGAGCCCGTTGGCGCGGGCGACGTAGGGGAGCTGGACGGATCTGGCGGGAACGACGGATGGACGCGGGGGCGTCAGTGGCCGCGGTGGAGCACGGTGGCTAGCGACGGGTGTGTGCGGGAAAGCAAGCAACGACGCGAGGCAGGAAGAAGTGGCGGCTAGGGTTTGACAGGGGAAGAGGGGGGCTTGGGGGTTGCCCTTGTAGCCATCGGGGAGGCGGGGGATGGCCGCCACACACGGCATGGCCGGCGGATGGGCGCCACGATCCCCTCTCTCCCTATAGCAGGTTGAAGGAGAGGGGAGGTGGGCTAGGCCGGTCATTGGGCTACTTGGGCCAAAGTGCGAAGTAGAATAGGCCCTTCTCTTTTTATATATGTCTTACTTATTTACTGTTTTCAATTTTAGCTATTGTTTTCTATTTAGTTGTAAGAATAAAAGAGCTTTGTTAGATATGAGACCTGTCACATAAATCAAGCACATTATTTATAGGAGTCACAAAAAGTTTGAGACCAAAAGGAGTTGTCTAACCATTTTAAGAAATTGAGAAGGCCAATTTTAAATGTTGTTGGACCATTAAATAATTTCCAGGGGCACTTTGGGAATCCAAAAGAGGTTGGTTCCAACATGAAAAATATCCATGGATTATTTGCCACACTTTGAACATTTTAGTTTTCATGTTTGGCAAATTTTAATTTTTGACTTTGAAATTGAGTTCGAACATGAACAGTGATTTGGATCAAGTGAGGATTAGCAACAGCAATGTGATGGCATGGAACCATTAGCAGGGGTTTACTATAGCTTAATTATCCGGACGTCACAAAAGTAGTTCACGAAAAATCATATTAGGTCACTTTGATTCAAAACTAGTTCAGTAACATTCAAAATAACATTCAAAATAGTTCACTACTTTGGCTTAGTTCACGTCATTTTGGATTTTACTTCACATTTTTAGTTCACTACTTTATATAGTTCATGAAAACCCAATTTACTTAATGGAAAACACAATTTACTTGATGAGAACTCAATTAATGAGTTTTGTATTCAAAACAAGTACAGTTGTTTCCAATTTTACCTGATGGAAAACCAAATTAATTCACTAGAATTCAAAACTAGATCACCAACACTCAAAATATAGTGAACCAAATTCAAATTCACTTGAAAGTTTATTTCACCAAATTCAAATTGGGTTCATCAAATCACAGATTTAGTTCACTAAATTCACATTCAGTTCATCAAATCACAGTTTTAGTTCACTAAATTCATATTCAGTTCACTTCAATACAAATGAGTTCACTACTTTGGTTTAGTTCACATCATTCGGTTTTTAGTTCACAATTTTTAGTGAACTAAAATTGTGATTTGATGAACTGAATTTCAATTGACAGTTTAGTTCACCAAATTCAAATTCAGTTCATCAAATCATAGTTTTAGTTCACTAAATTCATATTCAGTTCATCAAATCAAAGTTTTATTCACTAAATTCATATTCAGTTCAATTCAATACAAATGAGTTCACTACTTTGGTTTAGTTCGCGTCATTTCGTATTTTAGTTCACAAAAAATCAAATTTAGCTCATCAAATTCAAATTTTGAATGAAATTCAAAACTATTTCACCAACACTCAAATTTTAGTCGACAAAAAAAATCAAATTTAGCTCATCAAATATAAAATTTAGTTCACTCAATCATCGTTTTTTCAATTTTTTGTTCACGTGGATTGAAAATTTACTTCACAAAATTTGAATTTAGTTCGTCAAATTTGTATTCAAAATTAGTTCATGTCATTTCAAATTTTAGTTCATTCAAAACTAGTTCATCAACATACAAATTTTAGTTCACAAAGTTCAAATTTGGTTCATCAAATTTCATTTTTAGTTTACTGAAATCAAATTTCATTCATCAAATTTCAACATTATTTTCAATTGGATTCAAAATTTAGTTCACGCAAATCTAATTCAATACATCAAATTCGTATTCAAAACTAATTCAGTTGTTTCTCATTTTAGTTCACAAATTTTTTAATTCCAACTTTAGTTCATGGAAAACCAAATTAGTTCCCTAGAATTCATTACTAGTTCACCAAACTCAATTTCAGTTCATCAAATCATAGTTTCAGTTCACTAAATTCATATGCAATTCACTTCAACACAAACGAGTTCACTACTTTGGTTTTAGTTCACGTCATTTCATTTTTTATTTCACCATTTTTTCAAACTCAATTTTGAAATTAGTTCACAAAAATTAGTTCTGGTTAATTCAAACTAGTTCAACCAACATTCAAGTGACCACACATTTTTTAATTTTAGTTGAAATTTTTTAAAATCTAGTTCACAGGAAACTAGTTCACCAACATTCAAAATCTAGTTTACAATTTGCGAATTCAATTCATGAAATATCAAATTTATTTCATTTGCATTAATCATTTAGTTCACAATTTTTGTTCATGGGAAACCAAATTAGTTCACTAGAACCCATAACCAGTTGACTAACCCTCAAAATATAGTGAACCAAAATCAAATTCAGTTCTCCAACATTCAAATTTTAGTGAACTGGATCAAATAACTCAGGGGGAACCAACAATTTCAAATTTATCTCATCAAAGAAACAAACATAATATTATTTTCATTTTTAGTTCACAAAGTTCATCATACAAATTTTAGTTCACAAAGTTCAAATTTGGTTCATCAATTTTCATTTTTAGTTTACCGAAATAAAATTTAGTTCATCAAATTTCAACATTATTTTCAATTGGATTCAAAATTTAGTTCACGCAAATCTAATTCAATACATCAAATTCGTATTCAAAACTAATTCAGTTGTTTCTCATTTTAGTTCACAAATTTTTTTAATTCCAACTTTAGTTCATGGAAAACAAAATTAGTTCCCTAGAATTCACACTGGTGCGCGTCGGTCCTAAACAGACGGTTTTTAACCCCTTTCCGCGACGGCATCTGGAACCGTCGCCAAGTGAGTGTGGGCGATAGGGGGGTCCTTCCCACACGACCTAGAAACCGTCGAGGATATGCCCTCCTGGCACACACGTTCGGCAAAATGAGGTCGTGTGCGACCGGCGAGCGCGCAAATACGGAAATACGTATAGTATAGCTAAAAATACAATTATACGGTGAAATTGTTTCCGGTCGCAAGTACATCCCACACAATCAGTCCCCGCTAAATGTTTCCGTTCGTATGTTGTTACCTCTTGAGCATGCCTTGGTTTTCCCTTGAAGAGGAAAGGGTGATGCAGCAAAGTAGCGTAAGTATTTCCCTCAGTTTTTGAGAACCAAGGTATCAATCTAGTAGGAGGCCACACGCAAGTCCCTCGTACCTACACAAACAAATAAGAACCTTGCAACCAACGCGATAAAGGGGTTGTCAATCCCTTCACTGGCACTTGCAAAAGAGAGATCTGATATAGATGATCAGATAATATTTTTGGTATTTTTATGATAAAGATAGAAAGTAAAGATTGCAAAATAAATGGCGATAGAAATAGATAGTTGATGGGAGATTAATATGATGGAAGATAGACCCAGGGGCCATAGGTTTCACTAGTGGCTTCTCTCAAGATAGCATAAGTATTACGGTGGGTGAACAAATTACTGTCGAGCAATTGATAGAGAAGTGCATAATTATGAGAGTATCTAGGCATGATCATGTATATAGGCATCACGTCCGCAACAAGTAGACCGACTCCTGCCTGCATCTACTACTATTACTCCACACATCGACCGCTATCCAGCATGCATCTAGAGTATTAAGTACATAAGAACAGAGTAAGGCATTAGGCAAGATGACATGATGTAGAGGGATAAACTCAAGCAATATGATATAAACCCCATCTTTTTATCCTCGATGGCAAAATACAATATGTTTCGTTTCCCCTACTGTCACTGGGATCGAGCACCGCATGATTGAACTCAAAGCTAAGCACTTCTCCCATTGCAAGAAAGATCAATCTAGTACGCCAAACCAAACTGATAATTCGAAGAGACTTGCAAAGATAACCAATCATACATAAAAGAATTCAGAGAAGATTCAAATATTGTTCATAGATAATCTTGATCATAAACCCACAATTCATCGGATCTCGACAAACACACCGCAAAAAGAGTTACATCAAATAGCTCTCCAAGAAGATCGAGGAGAACTTTGTATAGAGATCCAAAGAGAGAGAAGAAGCCATCTAGCTAATAACTATGGACCCGAAGGTTTGTGGTAAACTACTCACACATCATCGGAGAGGCTATGGTGTTAATGTAGAAGCCCTCCGTGATCGATGCCCCCTCCGGAAGAGCGCCAGAAAAGGCCCCAAGATGGTATCTCACGGGTACAAAAGGTTGCGGCGGTGGAAATAGGGTTTCGTGGTGCTCCTGGATGGTTTCGGGGTATGTAGGTATATATAGGTGGAAGAAGTAGGTCGATGGAGCCACGAGGGGCCCACGAGGGTGGAGGGCGCGCCCAGGGGGTAGGCGCGCCCCCTGCCTCATGGCCTCCTCGTTGATTTCTTGACGTCCACTCCAAGTCCTCTGGATCACGTTTGTTCCAAAAATCACGCTCCCGAAGGTTTCATTCCGTTTGGACTCCGTTTGATATTCCTTTTCTGCGAAACACTGAAATAGGAAAAAAAACAGCAATTTGCACTGGGCCTTGGTTTAATAGGTTAGTCCCAAAAATAATATAAAAGTGTACAAATAAGCCCATTAAACATCCAAAACAGAATATATAATAGCATGGAGCAATCAAAAATTATAGATACGTTGGAGACGTATCATATGTACATCCCACACAGTTGCTCCAAGGAAAACATTTGCGCAAGGTGGCGTAATGCAAACAGTTTTGAAGAGAATGTCGTGTGTGATTGTTCATTGATCCAACACGGTTTATTCCTAGAAACTATGTGCATTGCCTGAGGTCAT
Organism: Triticum aestivum; assembly: GCF_018294505.1. NCBI lineage: Eukaryota > Viridiplantae > Streptophyta > Magnoliopsida > Poales > Poaceae > Triticum > Triticum aestivum. The sequence goes on from NC_057805.1 coordinate 344,408,828, forward strand.
CGCCCACGGTGGTTTCTCATTAACCGTTTGCAATAGGAAAACCCAATTAGCAAGCTAATTGTCCAATGGTGGTTTCGTTTGGGGACAAGCATGATGGTTTTCGGTAGGGAATGTCCCACCTTTGGGGACAAAACGATATCCATTGCCTTTTATTGCTTTCAATTTTTTTTCTCGTGTCGACATAGAACAACAGGAGTGTTGTGTGAATTTTTGTGATTTTTCGGGGTTCGTTTGGACATTTTTATGCATTAAGTGAGTTTTCAATGCATTTATGTGCATAATTTAAATTTGAACTACATGCGCATGCTCCAGTGCATATAAATTCGTAGAAAAATCAAATCTTTGTCCTTGGGTGCATGCTTAGGTCCCATGCAAGAAATGGGAATGAATTTCAAACACCATGGCACCGTTGATTGCCGGCAAAACAGTGAGATGCCTGGTTTTTAAATTCTAGTAAATCCAAAACTCATCTAAAATTCATGAAACTTGGCATGCTATCATGGAGCGGCATCAGCATGCCCTGGTACAAATTTTGTCCCATTTGGGCAGGTTTGGGTATATGCTTCTCACAAACCGGAGCTTCTCACAACAAGCATGATGGTTTCTGTAGGGAACGTCCCACCTTTGGGGACGAAACGATATCCATTGCCTCTTCTTGCTTTCAAGTTTTTTTCTCGTGTCGACATAGAACAACAGGAGTGTTGTGTGAATTTTTGTGATTTTTTGGGGTTCGTTTGGACATTTTTATGCATTAAGTGAGTTTTCAATGCATTTATGTGCATAATTCAAATTTGAACTACATGCGCATGCTCTAGTGCATATAAATTCATTGAAAAATCAAATCTTTGTCCTTGGGTGCATGCTTAGGTCCCATGCAAGAAATGGGAATGAATTTCAAACACCATGGCACCGTTCATTGCCGGCAAAACAGTGAGATGCCTGGTTTTAAATTCTAGTAAATCCAAAACTCGTTTGAAATTCATGAAACTTGGCATGCTATCATGGAGCGGCATCAACATGTCGTGGTACAAATTTTCTCCCATTTGAGGCAGGTCTGGGTATATGCTTCTCACAAACCTGAGCTTCTCACAACAAGCATGATGGTTTTCGGTAGGGAACCTCCCACCTTTGGGGACAAAACGATATCCATTGCCTCTTATTGCTTTCAAGTTTTTTTCTCGTGTCGACATAGAACAACAGGAGTGTTGTGTGAATTTTTGTGATTTTTCGGGGTTCGTTCGGACATTTTTATGCATTAAGTGAGTTTTCAATGCATTTATGTGCATAATTCAAATTTGAACTACATGCGCATGCTCCAGTGCATATAAATTTGTTGAAAAATCAAATCTTTGTCCTTGGGTGCATGCTTAGGTCCCATGCAAGAAATGGGAATGAATTTCAAACACCATGGCACCGTTGATTGCCGGCAAAACAATGAGATGCCTGGTTTTTAAATTCTAGTAAATCCAAAACTCGTCTGAAATTCATGAAACTTGGCATGCTATCATGGAGCGGCATCAGCATGCCGTGGTACAAATTTTGTCCCATTTGGGGCAGGTTTGGTTATATGCTTCTCACAAACCGGAGCTTCTCACAACATGCATGATGGTTTTCAGTAGGGAACGTCCCACCTTTGGGGACGAAACATTATCCATTGCCTCTTATTGCTTTCAAGTTGTTTTCTCGTATCGACATAGAACAACAGGAGTGTTGTGTGAATTTTTGTGATTTTTCGGGGTTCGTTTGGACACTTTTATGCATTAAGTGAGTTTTCAATGCATTTATGTGCATAATTCAAATTTGAACTACAAGCGCATGCTCCAGTGCATATAAATTCGTTGAAAAATCAAATCATTGTCCTTGGGTGCATGCTTAGGTCGCATGCAAGAAATGGGAATGAATTTCAAACACCATGGCACCGTTGATTGCCGGCAAAACAATGAGATGCCTGGTTTTTAAATTCTAGTAAATCCAAAACTCGTCTGAAATACATGAAACTTGGCATGCTATCACGGAGCGGCATCAACATGTCGTGGTACAAATTTTGTCCCATTTGAGGCAGGTTTGGGTATATGCTTCTCACAAACCGGAGCTTCTCACAACAAGCATGATGGTTTTCGGTAGGGAACGTCCCACCTTTGGGGACGAAACGATATCCATTACCTCTTGTTGATTTCAATTTTTTTCTTGTGTTGACATAGAACACCAGGAGTGTTGTGTGAATTTTTGGGGTTCGTTTGGACATTTTTATGCATTAAGTGAGTTTTCAATGCATTTATGTGCATAATTCAAATTTGAACTACATGCGCATGCTCCAATGCATACAAATTCATTGAAAAATCAAATCTTTGTCCTTGGGTGCATGCTTAGGTCCCATGCAAGAAATGGGAATGAATTTCGAACACCATGGCACCGTTGATTGCCGGCAAAACAGTGAGATGCCTGGTTTTTTAAATTCTAGTAAATCCAAAACTCATCTGAAATTCATGAAACTTGGCATGCTATCATGGAGCGGCATCAACATGTCGTGGTACAAATTTTGTCCCATTTGGGGCAGGTTTGGGTATATGCTTCTCACAAACCGGAGCTTCTCACAACAAGCATGATGGTTTTCGGTAGGGAACGTCCCACCTTTGGGGACGAAACGGTATCCATTGCCTCTTCTTGCTTTCAAACTTTTTTCTCGTGTCGACATAGAACAACAGGAGTGTTATGTGAATTTTTCTGATTTTTCGGGGTTCATTTGGACATTTTTATGCATTAATTCAGTTTTCAATGTATTTATGTGCATAATTCAAATTTGAACTACATGCGCATGCTCCAGTGCATATAAATTCGTTGAAAAATCAAATCTTTGTCCTTGGGTGCATGCTTAGGTCCCATGCAAGAAATGGGAATGAATTTCAAACACCATGGCACCGTTGATTGCCGGCAAAACAGTGAGATGCCTGGTTTTAAATTCTAGTAAATCCAAAACTCGTCTGAAATTCATGAAACTTGGCATGCTATCATGGAGCGGCATTAACATGTCGTGGTACAAATTTTGTCCCATTTGAGGCAGGTTTGGGTATATGCTTCTCACAAACCTGAGCTTCTCACAAACCTTTGGGGACGAAACGATATCCATTGCCTTTTATTGCTTTCAAGTTTTTTTCTCGTGTCGACATAGAACAACAGGAGTGTTGTGTGAATTTTTGTGATTTTTCGAGGTTCGTTTGGACATTTTTATGCATTATGTGAGTTTTCAATGCATTTATGTGCATAATTTAATTTTGATCTACATGCGCATGCTCCAGTGCATATAAATTCGTAGAAAAATAAAATCTTTGTCCTTGGGTGCATGCTTAGGTCCCATGCAAGAAATGGGAATGAATTTCAAACACCATGGCACCGTTGATTGCCGGCAAAACAGTGAGATGCCTGGTTTTTAAATTCTAGTAAATCCAAAACTCATCTAAAATTCGTGAAACTTGGCATGCTATCATGGAGCGGCTTCAACATGTCGTCGTACAAATTTTGTCCCATTTGGGGCACGATTGGGTATATGCTTCTCAGAAACCGGAGTTTCTCACAACAAGCATGATGGTTTTTGGTAGGGAACGTCCCACCTTTGGGGACGAAACGATATCCATTGCCTTTCTTTGATTTGAAGCTTTTTTCCTCGTGTCAACATAGAACAACAGGAGTGTTGTGTGAATTTTTGTGATTTTTCGGGGTTCGTTTGGACATTTTATGCATTAAGTGAGTTTTCAATGCATTTATGTGCATAATTCAAATTTGAACTACATGCGCATGCTCCAGTGCATATAAATTCGTTGAAAAATCAAATCTTTCTCCTTGTGTGCATGCCTAGGTCCCATGCAAGAAATGGGAATGAGTTTCAAACACCATGGCACCGTTAATTGCCGGGAAAACAGTGAGATGCCTGGTTTTAAATTCTAGTAAATCCAAAACTCATCTAAAATTCATGAAACTTGGCATGCTATCATGGAGCGGCATCAGCATGCCGTGGTACATTTTTTTCCCATTTGAGGCAGGTCTGGGTATGTGCTTCTCACAAACCGGAGCTTCTCACAACAAGCATGATGGTTTTCGGTAGGGAACGTCCCACCTTTGGGGACGAAACGATATCCATTGCCTCTTATTGCTTTCAATGTTTTTTTCTCGTGTCGACATAGAACAACAGGAGTGTTGTGTGAATTTTTGTGATTTTCCGGGGTTCGTTCGGACATTTTTATGCATTAAGTGAGTTTTCAATGCATTTATGTGCATAATTCAGATTTGAACTACATGCGCATGCTCCAGTGCATATAAATTCATAAAAAATCAAATTTTTGTCCTTGGGTGCATGCTTAGGTCCCATGCAAGAAATGGGAATGATTTTCGAACACCATGGCACCGTTGATTGCCGGCAAAACAATGAGATGCCTGGTTTTTAAATTCTAGTAAATCCAAAACTCGTCTGGAATTCACGAAACTTGGCATGCTATAATGGAGCGGCATCAACATGCCGTGGTACAAATTTTTTTCCCATTTGGGGCAGGTTTGGGTATATGCTTCTCACAAACCGGAGCTTCTCACAACAAGCATGATGGTTTTCGGTAGGGAACGTCCCACCTTTGGGGACAAAACCATATCCATTGCCTCTTATTGCTTTGAAGTTTTTTCCTCGTGTCAACATAGAACAACAGGAGTGTTGTGTGAATTTTTGTGATTTTTCGGGGTTCGTTTGGACATTTTTATGCATTAAGTGAGTTTTCAATGCATTTATGTGCATAATTCAAATTTGAACTACATGTGCATGCTCTAGTGCATATAAATTCGTTGAAAAATCAAATCTTTGTCCTTGGGTGCATGCTTAAGTCCCATGCAAGAAATGGGAATGAATTTCAAACACCATGGCACAGTTGATTGCCGGCAAAACAGTGAGATGCCTGGTTTTAAATTCTAGTAAATACAAAACTCGTCTAAAATTCATGAAACTTGGCATGCTATCATGGAGCGGCATCAACATGCCGTTGTACAAATTTTGTCCCATTTGAGGCAGGTTTGGGTATATGCTTCTCACAAACCGGAGCTTCTCACAACAAGCATGATGGTTTTCGGTAGGGAATGTCCCACCTTTGGGGACGAAACGATATCCATTGCCTCTTGTTGATTTCAAGTTTTTTCTCGTGTCGACATAGAACAACATGAGTGTTGTGTGAATTTTTGTGATTTTTGGGGTTCGTTTGGACATTTTTATGCATTAAGTGAGTTTTCAATGCATTTATGTGCATAATTCAAATTTGAACTACATGCGCATACTCCAATGCATATAAATTCATTGATAAATCAAATCTTTGTCCTTGGGTGCATGCTTAGGTCCCATGCAAGAAATGGGAATGAATTCCAAACACCATGGCACCGTTGATTGCCGGCAAAACAGTGAGATGCCTGGTTTTTAAATTCTAGTAAATCCAAAACTCGTCTGAAATTCATGAAACTTGGCATGCTATCATGAGACGGCATCAACATGCCGTGGTACAAATTTTGTCCCATTTGGGGCAGGTTTGGGTATATGCTTCTCACAAACCGGAGCTTCTCCCAACAAGCATGATGGTTTTCGGTAGGGAACGTCCCACCTTTGGGGACGAAACGATATCCATTGCCTCTTATTGCTTTCAAGTTTTTTCTCATGTCGACATAGAACAACAGGAGTGTTGTGTGAATTTTTGAGATTTTTCGGGGTTCGTTTGGACATTTTTATGCATTAACTTAGTTTTCAATGCATTTATGTGCATAATTCAAATTTGAACTACATGCGCATGCTCCAGTGCATATAAATTGGTTGAAAAATCAAATCTTTGTCCTTGGTGCATGCTTAGGTCCCATGCAAGAAATGGGAATGAATTTCAAACGCCAGGGCACCGTTGATTGCCGGCAAAGCATTGAGATTCCTGGTTTTTAAATTCTAGTAAATACAAAACTCGTCTGAAATTCATGAAACTTGGCATGCTATCATGGAAGGGCACCTGACATGTTGTGGTATTTTTCGTGTCCATTTTGAGAGAAGGCGCACTCGAATAATGACAGCCAACAAAGGCATTTTGAAGAAAAAATAGCTGCCACTTTAATATCTGAAACGTTTGTATAATTCAAACCGTGTGCGTTCGGTTAACCATTCACGTGACGCCACGTGTCTTGGTTTGAATGGCTATAGGAGGTGCCGTGTGGACAGCTGCTTGACGGAACGGGAGGCGTGCGACCGCAGTCCGGTGCGCAGGCTCACCAGGAAGCGTACAATGTGTTCAACGCAGGATTTGTGCATCTCTTCAACGCAAACGGTTCAGATTACGGTATTCAAATTAAAGCGAGACTTCGGCGCTAGGCCAAGAGACACTGCGATTTGTCAAAATATGCAGCTAAAAATCAATATCACCATCTATTTTTTGCAACTAAAATTCAGTAATTAAGCATATATTTCATTCATACTAGAGATTAAGAAGTGGTTCTCACCGGGAAGCGAGATAGCCTTGGACCGCCACCCGCCTCGCTCCCACTGGTCTATATTAATGGCGCCGCCGAGTGGCCGCATCCCCCCCCATCCTCTCCACACACACAATTCCTCTCTCTCCGCCCGCATCCTCGACGCCGCTCTGAGCCCTCAAAGCTGTCAGTGTACGAGGATGCCGCCGAAGCGCCCCATCGGAGGGATTGGCGACGCCGGGGCCGCTAAAGCACCGGAGCACGGCGTGAATATGGAGACAGAGGTTCCCGTCCCCGTCGACGAGGTGGAGAATGAGGCTGCCAACAAGCCGAGGCGGGTCGAGAAAGAACCGCAAGCGACTCCAGCAGGCCTAGACTTCATCAACAACCTCCCCGATGATATGTTGATAGTCATCATATCCCTCCTCCCAATCAGAAATTGGGCGAGGACAGCCGCCGTTTCCCGGCGGTGGTGCACCCTATGGCTCTGCACCCCTGTCGACCTCCTCCATCCCCACAAGCTCTGCCATGGCTATCGCCAAAGCTTGGATGCGTCCTCCCAGATCCTCGGCAGTCACCATGGCCCAATCAAAGGCCTTATCACTGGCAAATTCCGTTCCAATGGCAAGGAGCGAGCCAAGCTTGACGAGTGGTTCCGATCCCGCGCCATAGATCAGCTCGAGAAGCTAAGTTATAATGATGGGCATATGAGCTTGCTGCCAACGTCCACGCTCCGCTTCGCGCCCACGCTGCGCCTCGCCAAGTTCATGAACTGCCATTCCCCCCCCCCCTTGCGCCCGCTCTTTTTCTACCATGACTGAAGCACCTCGAGCTCCTCGCCGTCCGCATCCCAAAGGATGACATGGAGCGCCTGCTCCGCGGCTATACTACACTCGAGTTCCTTCGTTTCAGGCAATGAATTGGTCGAGTACCTTGCACATCACCTCCAGGACTCTCCGCACTATTTATGTGTGTTGTTGGTGCTGCAACGAGAGATCACAAAAGGTGGACCACAATATGGTCATCCAGGACACACCTTCACTTGAGAGATTACTTGTAGTTGATCAACAAGGTCCAACAAGAATCAATGTCATTTCTGCGCCGAAATTGAAAGTGGTGGGCTACTCGTCTGTCAAATACTACAACTTTCAGGTACAACAGTCGCCTTATATACCTCTCCTTCTTGATATCAACGTTATAACTAGTTTTGAAGTTGTATGTTCGTCTGTCATCCAGCGAAGCTTCACCCAGACTTTGGGCACAGTGAGGGTCTTGGCACTAGAATCTGTCGTCCCCAACCTGGACCAAGTTTTTAGTTGCCTGAGATGCTTTCCGTGCCTGAAGAAGCTGTATATCGAGGTGATGTTCCTTTCCTGTTAAATGTTAACCATAAGGGAGTTCAATTTTTGCACCTTTTCCCAAGTTTACAATGACTATGTACTACGATTTCTGAAGGAATTTTGGAGGATTTTAGGACATACACCCCCACCCCATATTGGTTGCTTCATTCATATGGTTACAATCGTCCATAAGCATTTCTCCTTTGGATTCATCTGTACTAGTTTTCTTAGGGAATTTTTCATCCAATCCAACCTCTTGCGAAGAAGGCTACATGTTTCTAGATTTTAATCAAATTAATGCCCATGTTAATCATGACAGATCGAAGATGGCACGTTGGTGCATTTTACAAATCCTGCAAACCAAATGGGCATGTAGCACTGTTCAAAACTGCATGTAGGCACTAACACATTCTCTTCTTTTGCAGTGCATATTAGGCCCAGTGGAAGATGTTGATAATGACACTCACATCGAATGACTGGATCTGCATCTCTCAAATATTACTTTGAACTCCTACCGAGGGACCCCACCGGAGATTACACTCACCATGTTCTTTCTTGCCAGAGCAAAGGTGCTGAGGGTACTGAGGTTGAACACGCATTTAATTAGGAAAGATCAATGGTATGATTATCAGAGGCGGCTGGTACTGCGGAATGGAAGTGCCTCCAAAAATGCGAAACTTTATATTGGAAGAGCATATGGCAAAGCAATTGGAAGTTATTGTGTCAAACCCATACATGACTTGTCAGCGGCTGATCCCTTTTCAGAAATGACGCAGCTTGCAATGTTTGAATTTGGGCGTTGTAATCTTTGAACTTGAACCTTGCAATATTTATGGTATTTGTTATATTGAACCATTTCTGTTCTCTTGTCTCAACACAAACAGTTCATCCGGGTGAACCGCATGTCGTACATCGCACACACCTTGATCTGGCTGACCGTTTCTTTTGTGTTGCCTAATCACAAACAGTTCATCCGAGTGAACTGCATGTTGTACATCGCACACACCTTGATTTGGATGACCGTTTCTTTTTTGTTGCCTAATCACAAACAGTTCATCCGAGTGAACCGTATGTTGTACATCGCACATGCCTTCATCAGGCTACCCGTTTCTTTTGTTCCGCCTCATCGCAAATGGTTCATTGGACTTAACCGTATGCCCTGGATCGCACACGCAACTAAAATCTGAACCGTGTTTGATGCATCCTCCATTGCAAAAGTTTTGGACCTTTTTTGACGGGTTTTTTTACATCTCCGTTTGTGATTAATGCATCGCACACAGTTTCATGAAAGGGTCTCTGATTGTAGTGTCGCGTTAGCAGCATCCTGCAGTAGTGTCATTACTAGTTCACCAACCTGAATTTCAGTTCATAAAAACACAGTTTCGATTTTCACTAAATTCATATGCAATTCACTTCAATACAAACGAGTTCACTACTTTTGGTTTAGTTCACGTCATTTCATTTTTACTTCACCAAACTCAATTTTGAAATTAGTTCACAAAAATTAGTTCTGTTGAATTGAAAACCAGTTCACCAACATTCAAGTGACCACACATTTTTGAATTTTAGTTGACAAATTTTAAAATCTAGTTCGTAGGAAACTAGTTCACCAACATTCAAAATCTAGTTCATATTTTTTTGAGTTCAATTCATGAAATTTCAAATTTAGTTCATTTGCGTTAAACATTTAGTTCACAAAATTCAATTGCAACAAATTTGTATTAAAAAGTAGTTCATGAAAAATCATATTAGGTCACTTTAATTCAAAACTAGTTCAGTAACATTCAAAATAGTCCACTACTTTGGCTTAGTTCACGTCATTTCGGATTTTACTTCACATTTTTAGTTCACTACTTTATACAGTTCATGAAAACCCAATTTACTTAATGGAAAACACAATTTACTTCATGAAAACTCAATTCATCAGTTTTGTATTCAAAACAAGTATGGTTGTTTCCGATTTTACTTCATGGAAAACCAAATTAATTCACTAGAATTCAAAACTAGATCACCAACACTCAAAATATAGTGAACCGAATTCAAATTCACTTGAAAGTTAATTTCACCAAGTTCAAATTCAGTTCATCAAATCACAGATTTAGTTCACTAAATTCACATTCAGTTCATCAAATCACAGTTTTAGTTCACTAAATTCATATCCAGTTCACTTCAATACAAATGAGTTCACTACTTTGGTTTAGTTCACGTCATTTTGGTTTTTAGTTCACAATTTTTAGTGAACTAAAATTGTGATTTGATGAACTGAATTTCAGTTGACAGTTTAGTTCACCAAATTCAAATTCAGTTCATCAAATCATAGTTTTAGTTCACTAAATTCATATTCAGTTCATCAAATCACAGTTTTAGTTCACTCAATTCATATTCAGTTCACTTCAATACAAATGAGTTCACTACTTTGGTTTAGTTCGCGTCATTTCGTATTTTAGTTCATAAAAAATCAAATTTAGCTCATCAAATTCAAAACTATTTCACCAACACTCAAATTTTAGTCGACAAAAAATCAAATTTAGCTCATTAATTATAAAATTTAGTTCACTCAATCATCATTTTTTTCAATTTTTAGTTCACGTGGATTGAAAATTTACTTCACAAAATTCGAATTTAGTTCGTCAAATTTGTATTCAAAATTAGTTCACGTCATTTCAAATTTTAGTTCATTCAAAACTAGTTCACCAACATAAAAATTTAAGTCAAAAAGTTCAAATTTGGTTCATCAAATTTCATTTTTATTTACTGAAATCAAATTTAGTTCATCAAATTTCAACATTATTTTCAATTGGATTCAAAATTTAGTTCACGCAAATCTAATTCAATACATCAAATTTGTATTCAAAACTAATTCACTTGTTTCTCATTTTAGTTCACAAATTTTTTAATTCCAACTTTAGTTCTTGGAAAACCAAATTAGTTCCCTAGAATTCATTGCTAGTTCACCAAACTCAATTTCAGTTCATCAAATCATAGTTCCAGTTTACTAAATTCATATGCAATTCACTTCAACACAAACGAGTTCACTACTTTGGTTTTAGTTCACGTCATTTCATTTTTTTACTTCACCATTTTTTCAAACTCAATTTTGAAATTAGTTCACAAAAATTATTTCTCGTCAATTCAAACTAGTTCAACCAACATTCAAGTGACCACACATTTTTGAATTTTAGTTGACAAATTTTAAAATCTAGTTCACAGGAAACTAGTTCACCAACATTCAAAATCTAGTTTACAATTTGCGAATTCAATTCATGAAATTTCAAATTTAGTTCATTTGCATTAATCATTTAGTTGACAATTTTAGTTCATGTAAAACCAAATTAGTTCACTAGGACCCATAACCAGTTGACTAACCCTCAAAATATAGTGAACCAAAATCAAATTTAGTTCTCCAACATTCAAATTTTAGTGAACTGGATAAAATAATTCAGGGGGAACCAACAATTTCAAATTTATCTCAACAAATAAACAAACACAACATTATTTTCATTTTTAGTTCACAAAGTTCATCATACAAATTTTAGTTCACAAAGTTCATCATACAAATTTTAGTTCACAAAGTTCAAATTTGGTTCATCAATTTTCATTTTTAGTTTACTGAAATCAAATTTAGTTCATCAAATTTAACATTATTTTCAATTGGATTCAAAATTTAGTTCACGCAAATCTAATTCAATACATCAAATTCGAATTCAAAACTAATTTAGTTGTTTCTCATTTTAGTTCACAAATTTTTTAATTCCAACTTTAGTTCATGGAAAACCAAATTAGTTCCCTAGAATTCATTACTAGTTCACCAACCTCAATTTCAATTCATCAAATCGTAGTTTCAGTTTTCACTAAATTCATATGCAATTCACTTCAATACAAATGAGTTCACTACTTTTGGTTTAGTTCACGTTATTTCATTTTTTACTTCACCAAACTCAATTTTGAAATTAGTTCACAAAAATTAGTTTTGTTGAATTCAAAACTAATTCACCAACATTCAAGTGACCACACATTTTTGAATTTTAGTTGACAAATTTTAAAATCTAGTTCGTAGGAAACTAGTTCACCAACATTCAAAATCTAGTTCACATTTTTCGAATTCAATTCATGAAATTTCAAATTTAGTTCATTTGAATTAAACATTTAATTCACAAAATTCAATTCCAACAAATTTGTATTAAAAAGTAGTTCATGAAAAATCATATTAGTTTACTTTAATTCTAAACTAGTTCAATAACATTCAAAATAGTTCACTACTTTGGTTTAGTTCACGTCATTTCGGATTTTACTTCACATTTTTAGTTCACTACTTTATATAGTTCATGAAAACCCAATTTACTTAATGGAAAACACAATTTACTTCATGAAAACTCAATTCTTCGGTTTTGTATTCAAAACAAGTACAGTTGTTTCCGATTTTACTTCATGGAAACCCATATTAATTCACTAGAATTCAAAACTAGATCACCAACACTCAAAATATAGTGAACCAAATTCAAATTCACTTGAAAGTTTATTTCACCAAATTCAAATTGAGGTCATCAAATCACAGATTTAGTTCACTAAATTAACATTCAGTTCATCAAATCACGGTTTTAGTTCACTAAATTCATATTCAGTTCACTTCAATACAAATGAGTTTACTACTTTTGTTTAGTTCACGTCATTTCGGTTTTTAGTTCACAATTTTTAGTGAACTAAAATTGTGATTTGATGAACTGAATTTTAGTTGACAGTTAAGTTCACCAAATTCAAATTCAGTTCATCAAATCATAGTTTTAGTTCACTAAATTCATATTCAGTTCGCCAAATCACAGTTTTTGTTCACTAAATTCATATTCAGTTCACTTCAATACAAATGAGTTCACTACTTTGGTTTAGTTTGCGTCATTTCGTATTTTAGTTCACAAAAAATCAAAATTAGCTCATCAAATTCAAATTTTGAATCAAAATCAAAACTATTTCACTAACACTCAAATTTTAGTCCACAAAAAACCAAATTTAGTTCATCAAATATAAAATTTAGTTCACTAAATCATCGTTTTTTGAATTTTTAGTTCACGTGGATTGAAATTGTACTTCACAAAATTCGAATTTAGTTTGTCAAATTTGTATTCAAAATTAGTTCACATCATTTCAAATTTTAGTTCATTCAAAACTAGTTCACCAACATACAAATTTTAGTTCACAAAGTTCAAATTTGGTTCATCAAATTTCATTTTTCTTTACTGAAATCAAATTTAGTTCATCCAATTTCAACATTATTTTCAATTGGATTCAAAATTTAGTTCACGCAAATCTAATTCAATACATCAAATTCGTATTCAAAACTAATTCAGTTGTTTCTCATTTTAGTTCACAAATTTTTAATTCCAACTTTAGTTCATGGAAAACCAAATTGGTTTCCTAGAATTCATTACTAGTTCACCAAACTCAATTTCAGTTCATCAAATCATAGTTTCAGTTCACTAAATTCATATGCAATTCACTTCAACACAAACGAGTTCACTACTTTGGTTTAGTTCACGTCATTTCATTTTTTACTTCACCATTTTTTAAACTCATTTATGAAATTAGTTTACAAAAATTAGTTCTATTCAATTCAAACTAGTTCACCAACATGCAAGTGACCACACATTTTTTAATTTTAGTTGAAAAATTTTAAAACTAGTTCACAGGAAACTAGTTCACCAACATTCAAAATCTAGTTTACAATTTGTGAATTCAATTCACGAAATTTCAAATTTAGTTCATTTGCATTAATCATTTAGTTCACAGTTTTAGTTCATGGAAAATAAATTAGTTCACTAGAACCCATAACCAGTTGACTAACCCTCAAAATATAGTGAACCAAAATCAAATTCAGTTCTCCAACATTCAAATTTTAGTTCACCAAATTCAATTTCAGTTCATCAAATCACAATTTTAGTTCACTAAATTCATATTCAATTCACTTCAATACAAGTGAGTTCACTACGTTAGTTTAGTTCTCGTCATTTCGGATTTTAGTTCACAATTTTAGTTCACTACTTTTTATAGTTCATGAAAAATCAAATTTTGAATAAAACTTCACTATATTCAAACATAGTCCACTAATTTTCAAATTTTTAGTTCACTTTTTTTAATAAAGTTCAATAAATTCAATTGTAGTTCATTTTTTTAGTGAACTAATATTTTAGTCTACTAATTTTCATATATAGTTCACTAACATTCAATTTTTGTTAATGAATCAAACAATTAGAAGCGTCTTATTCAACAACCAAAAGGAAACCATGTCTTTCAAAAGCACACGAAAATACATTCTGTTTTTCGCCAACATAGAAAGAATGATGGTCATAAAAGAACTTTTTTTTTCAAACTTGTCCCTTCATTTTCCTATTAAACAAACACTCTAAACGAAAACTACGCACCCTGTATGTTTCCAATAAAGGGGGTGTGGCAAAGAATAATTATGGCCATGCGGATCAGTTTCCCTCACATAATTTATCAACCAACTCTGTTAACAGCTTCTAATAAAATTCTTTTCCAACCTCAAATTGATTTCTTCCTTTTCTCAGCAGCTTTCTTCCATCCTTCTCTTTCAGAACGAGACTTCAACCTGTTCCCTTTTCGCACAGACTTATTTTGAATGACAGGAGGATCTTTCAATGGCATCCTTCCATCGGCTTGGCCTTCTTCTTGTTGTTTCTGCTCGTCACTGCCCATTTTTGGATGCGTGCTTACGAGGTATTTATTATGAACAGTGTGGACTGCAGCCATCAATTCATCACACAATGCTGAATCATGACTTATGTCCGAGCAAACCTCCCCAACTCTATTCATAACTATAGCATACCTAACAACATTGTTTGACTGGTCTTCTGCATGAACACCAAGTGCATCAAACTTGTGTTTTCGCAATTCTTTCTCCCTGAATTCTCTAGTCCATCTGGGAACAGTGTATTGTTCAGGAATCTTCAGGAAGTCAAACTGAGTAAATAGTCGTAGAATGTGGCAGCATAGGATACCATCCCTTTCAAACTTACCGCAATTACAAACAAATTCTTCTTTATCACGATCCACACGCACAGAAAATAGTTCTCTATCAAACTCCGGGTTCTCATATGGAAAGTTTCTCTTCACTTCATAACTTTGACCCTTTTCAATCTCTTTTACTCCAAAAGTTGTTGAGTTCAACAACTCAGTGAGAAACTTGCAGTATATAGCTCTTGTATATATTTCAGCAGCATGCCATTCCACTCGCTAGTATCCCCACATAATAGGCACTTTTTCATTAGAGATGAACCTGTCTTGATTTTCTATATGTATCACATTCTCCTGGAATAATTCATATTGACGTATGAAAGTTTCAATTGAATCTTTTCTCATAACATAGTCCTTGAAGTTGGAGTTAAGGCTCTCACTTCTGCTTGTTGACCTTATGAAAGGGCAGAAAACTCCTTGGAAATAAGCTGGAACAAAGTACTCCCGGTTATCCCACATCCGCTTAATGTGAGCATGCTTACCACAGTTGTACTTCACTTCCATTTCATGCCAATTCTTTTCAAACTCCTCAACAGTCATGGATTGCATGATACAGTTGTCCATGTCTTCTTCCATTCCTTTTTTTAGTGTCATGTATACACTCAAGTTTTCTCTTGCTTTCCTCCTAACATGCCAAATGCAAAATCGGTGGAATGCTTCTGGGAAAACTTTTGGAACTGCTATCTTCATAGCTGCATCTTGGTCAGTAAGTACCACTCTAGGTTTTTTCCACCCATGACTTCAACAAAAGTTTCAAACAGCCATCTAAATGTGTCTGCCTTCTCATTTTGCAAAAGAGCCCATCCAAAAAATATTGTTCTAGAATGACCATTAACTCCTATGATTGGCGCAAAGGGCATATTGTACTTGTTTGTGTTGAATGTTGTATCAAAAGATATTATATCACCATACAACAAGTAGTCTAGCCTTGACCTCGAATCTGTCCAGAACAAGCTAAGCACTGTATTAGAAGAGTCTCTTTGCGCCTTGTATATGAAACCAGGTTTGTCAACCTGCAGTTTCTCAATGTATTGCAGAGTGTGTTCAGTATCAGTGTTTCTCCTCTTTTCTCGCTCTTCCCGCTTTAGTTGTCAAGCTTCCTCACATCAAATGTAATATTTCCTAATTTCCCACCACTCAGCTTCCTAAATATGCTCATAATCTTTCTTGGTTTCACTCTATGTTCCTGTAAAAGCCTGGATAGTAGCTTCTCAGCCTCATTCATGCTTCTATGGCTTAGAAAAAACTTTTTCAATGATGGAGAACTGACCAAATCATGGTTATGCATCAGATCCTGAGCTGTTATATGCCATTTTCCATCCACCAAACTAACTGTCACATGCATCTGGCAGTTGGTCCTTTCAACTACACTGCGCTTGCGTTTTCTTAATCCTTTATATGTTGTCACACTCTTCCTACTCTTATTGCAGCAAATAGTAATCTTCCTGTCCTTGTAATTCCTACCTTTTTTAATTCCAAACCCAGTGACATGAGCATACACATTAACAAATCTAACAGCCTCCTCTAGAGTTGAAAACACCCTGCCAATATGTGGTATATTGGTTTTCTCCAATTCATCTGGTGTTGGAAACATATATTCTTTAGGTTTACAATCACTGTCATTTTCATCCTCCTCAGAATCTTTAATGATTGAACCATCATCTGAAACTTGACAAGCTTCTTCTACACCAACTTCTTCCTACAGAGCATCACAAAAATATCTTAAATACAGTTTTTGGCATATAGTTCTATGCCAAATATATGCTTTATGACAACAAAAAATAAAAGTTTAAAACAAACAGCCTGCAAAGTAATTCTACTACACTTGGTTTATTTTTCAGTTCCTACTATTTTAAAGGCTGGGAATTTTTTTTGGGTTCTTACTTGTTCAGATGCTTCCAAAATAGACAGTGTTTCATCTTTTCCAGTGCATGTGCATTCCCCTCCTTCATTATCACCCACTTTATTTAAGGAGATGATAGAAGATAAAGGTACTTCATCACCCACGGAATCATTCTGAACCTAAAATGACACATGGACAGTTATTTCAGTACTTTATTTATTCCTAAATAAAATATGTTACTGACACTACAATACTACCAAACCATGTTTACAACAACAAAATATAGTTTCAGAATTTTTTATACCTTTGCTTCTACATTTTCACATGCTGCCTCTGCAACATGATCTTCATTTTCATCAGTAGCTCCCATAGGCAATGTCATGATTTTTTCTCCCTCTGTTTCATGTGCTTCATTTACAAACACATTTCCTCTTGTCGCTCGGTCTCACCTCCAAGTTCTACAATATGACCATAAACAGAAGAAGCTTCCACAAT
Organism: Triticum aestivum; assembly: GCF_018294505.1. NCBI lineage: Eukaryota > Viridiplantae > Streptophyta > Magnoliopsida > Poales > Poaceae > Triticum > Triticum aestivum. The sequence continues at coordinate 344,426,000 of NC_057805.1, forward strand.
AACTGTATCTGCCCCTTCCTGACTGCTACTGCTTCTCCCTTGGCTTAGGATTTTTTCATGACTACTAATCAATTCCTGCAAATATTTTTACAGTACACTTAGGGTCTTCGATCTTTCAAAACTTGTAATGACATAAAACTAACAAGCAATATACCAACCTCTGTTTTCTTCTTCATGTCATGGTACAAGACATACTGATCGAACTCTTGCATCACATTGTCAACCTATTTTTTCAAAAAAATAAAAGGAATTATTTTCAAATGCACCTTTCTACCATTCAAATTGAAAGTATCTTACACTTTATTTTCAAAACATACTTCAGGAGCTTTCTTGAAAAAAATAGAATCTCCTGAAGTGTTAGACATGTCAGGAGCAACTTTCCTCTTCCTGGCTATCTTCCGTTTTGCAACTTTATCTGTTTTTCTATTTGAAGAACTCTAAAAAAACAAAGGAAACCATTAGCAATTCTCTGTTTTTTCAATAATTTGTAGTACAAAAAAACTATAACGACAACAAGAAATATTGGAAGCTAGTATGGTCTTGTCAATAATCTATTTTTTAGACTAGTGGTTGTATATAGTTTCTGAATCATATATCTAGTTCCAAAACATTAATTTAAATCAAATGTATGCATCAATCTAAACCCACAGAGAAGTCTATAGCAGTTCTAAAGTTAAGCTACGATCGTCCCACAAGCAAAGAGCACTATTTCATTTTAATAACTCAAATGAAGAGTCATGAGTAGCAAAACACTAAATCTTCAGTTATGATAGCAATTCCAAATGTTCTGATTAAGAAAAGTACTAGATCGTGCAATTTTTTCAGGTGTAACAACTGTTTTGATACGTAACTACATACATTACATTGTATTCAGACAACAGTTTAAATTTTATTAACACAATTTTTCATTTATAGCAAAGAGGGAAACATGAAGATGACAATCAGCTGCAATTTTTTTTCTTTTCCTTACTTCAGAATTTTTCCATATATAACCAATCTTAAGCCTCTGTTAAACCTGAAGCCAATACACTAATCTGTCACGAAAACACTTGAATAGAAGATCAATCTCTACAAGCATCCAGTAGTTAGGCAACTAAGTAGATAATTTACCCGAATATCCACACCAGCGCCACCATCTGGTTTCCAGTTGGTTGATCCCCCTTCAATTCTTCTGGTCGAAGAATTACGCTCGCAGCTCTGTTCTGGTGGATCATCCATGCTGGCAAACGGCGCTGCGCGAGAGGTGGTGAATCTACGACTGCCCTAGTTGCCGCCGCCGCTGCCCGATCCCCCTCGCCCTTTTATTTCTTGCTTCAATTATCACACAGAAAGAACAGGATTTTCTTTTCTTTTCTTAGCTTACCAAACAAGTGTGGGTTCGATTGTCAGAGAAACAAACTTTCCAATAGACCACCGATACACTTACAGGTGGCCCCGTCGTACTGACACGCGGAAAAGAAACAAGTAGGAGGGCCAACTTGAAAAAAACAACCATTCCCCACAGAACCACTTTCCCCAAATCTCTACTGATTTCCAACCTTTCTCTGGTGATTTTCTTTGCCCGAGCTGCTTCAAATTTACGGCTACGTCTCCCAATCCTACACGAATCTTCAGGTAACCTGCTTCCCCACTATGAGTTCTTACAGATCCACAATTTTCCTAGTCCTACAACGTCATCCTAGTCCTATAATTTTCCTACACATCTCCATAACTTCGTGCTAGGTTTTCATCTGGAGAAATTACAACTCGAAAGGGTAGCTAAATTGTTTGATGCAAACCAGTAATCGGCCACACCTAAACTTTCACACAATCAGTAGCACTTTCATCTTTAAGAATTATCATCTCCAACGGGCAGTTTAAGTTATTTTCATCTGAAACTATCTCTCATCTATCATCTCTGTTTGTGCGCACTTGTCCTTCCCTTGTTTTACTTTGCAATGCAGTCTGGTGCTAGCAAAAGTCAGTTCAGCCTTTTCCAATTTTCTGAATTTAACCCTCATCTGAATCGTTGAATATGTGCAGTTCTCTGTAGGATTTGTTTATTTTACAGTAGGACCATTTCTGAATCTGGTTCCGGAGTTGAACCATTGAACATTTGTCGCGTAGCTGGTTGTTCTCCGAAGGATTTGTCATATCTCATTGTAGCTCAACATTATGTTAAGATGTGCACTGCATATGCAATTTTCTTGTGATTGCTGCTCCTATATGCATATTTGCCAGGCATGCAGTATAGTTTCACCTATATGTTGTGTTCTGTTTCACAAGATAAGTGTGTACTGATTAAAGTTGGTTCCGGGTTATTCTTCGTAACAAATACTATCATTCATTCTAGATAGATATGTTGCTATCCTAAGTATTTTGTGTCTCTCTATTCTTGCTAAGAAACTGTTTTGACACTTGGTTAGATTACCTATGGTGCCACTGAAATGTTCGACAACTCTACAGCCCAAATTCAGAAAGGTGGAAAAATTCTAAGACTCCACTTGCTAATGAAAATAAACAAATTCTGCATTTTTTCTCCTAAAACATCCTGCAACTAACTATTGCATTTTTCAAACTATGATCATTTCTTTTCATTAACTGAAACCTCCTCTTTTCACCAACATTTATTTTAATACAGGGTTTCAAAATGGATGAATGTGCACCTAAGAAAAGGGGGAGCCAAGACATGGCAGCAAATGAAAACAGTGCATTTCACCCCTCCCCCCCCCCTTAAAAGAAAGAAGGTCAGTAAATAATAGATCAAATGTTATTCCACACAATACTTTCTCTTTTTCTTAAATGTCAGTTACAATGAAAACAAGTCATTCAAATAATTGAATGATTAATTTTGTAAACGGCAGAGATAGCAAGTTTTTGTAACTAGTCTAATCATTTTTTTCCTTTCTTTTTCATATGGTACATGCAATACAATCTATGTGAACTTTTTTTTACTTTGTTCTCTGCTAGCAGGTGAATGGTTATGATCATCTAAAGTTATTCCTGAAATTTGTATCAGAACTCAATGATATTCAGAAGAACATAGTTCGGAAACTCGGTTTTGGTTCTCTACAAGAAATTTGCTGCGAATGCAACATTGATGACATATTCTTGTGGCTAGCTGCGCAGTTCAACACCATCACAAGCGCAATTGAACTCAACAATGGATTCAAATTTAAGTTTACCCCATTAGTAGTACAAACTATTCTAGGGATTCCTTGTGGTGGATTACCAATTCTAACAACACCATCAACTGAAACTGCAGAATTCATACACAATTTACTTGGTTCATCAGCTCCCAGCACGGAGTATCTACTATCACTGATGACTGATGATATGGTAGAGGAAACATTTTCCATAATTTTCTTGCTCCTAGCAGTTTCCTGCTTAATAGGTCCTAATCAAAGGGATATCCAATGAAGAAAATCTACAGCGTATTGGGGAATCTCAAATCTATACCCAAGTACAACTGGTGCTCATTCGCACTTTCATATTTGACGCACCAGATAAAAAAATTCAAAACCAATCTTCTTCATAACAAGACTTATCTGCCTGGAGGTTGTAAACTAATCTTGGTGGTAAGTTATTTTTTTCAAGTTGGAATAATACTTTTCTTAAAACAAATTTTTTTAACTAATTTTTCTATTCCTTTTTCGAAACTTTCTGCTCATAACCAGGGCTATTCTATCTAACTAATCTGTTTTTTTTTGCATATTTTCCACTTCGAATTCTTGATTACTTCTGAATTCAGGATTCCAATAAACATCAAACCAAGGTTACCTCTCTGGTCAACAAGCCTATTCAAATCATTCATTGCTCTCGATACTATGCACGGTGAACACAACCAGTTCGGTACACTTTCTGTAAGTCACTTCGTAATACATTCACTTATCTTGCAGCTTCTATTTTTGTTCTTTCAAGTGTATAATTAACTAAATGGAAAAAAATATACCTTCCATTTTTTTCTACTAAAATCATTCCCCACTATGATTTCCTTACAATATTTCATTTTGTCCGTACCAGATGAAGCATATCTCATCAACTCCTTTCAATCATACAACAAATTGTACGGATTTACAACTACCTGAAGTTATTCTCCAGTACATTGACAACAAATACCCTTCTTTTCATAATGTGCAGGTCAGTAAGTACTTTTCTAAAGTAACAATGGAGTAATTTTACCCCGCAAAAAAAACATTGGAGTAATTTACAATTCCCTTTTTTCCACTTTTCTTATACAAACAATGAAGTAACGTACTACCCAAACTTTTTTTTACTGATTTGTCATTCTTTATATGAATACAGGAGAAAACAGTTCTTGAATCTAGCAGCCAAAAGTTTTGGGAAACTCTAGTTACAAACTCCATTCCAACAGTTCAAGCATATATTGATGATGTGAACTCTTTATTTGCAAATCTTGTGCACTCAATGAAGGAGAATTATTCTGCAACTAGAAAGGAATCAACAACTTCAAAAGTGATAATCTCTTGTCCTAGAAAAGAGTTCGCTCCCCCAAAGATCGAAGACAAATCTACTTTCGATACAGGTTCAAATGATTTAATCAATTTCCCAATCCCTATTGTCTTGCCTCCAACAAACTCATTGGACATCACAACAACAGCTTTACTAGAAAAATTGGCACATTCTGTAGTAACTGAAGACTATGCAAATATGGGTGTCCTTTTTTCAACAAACTTACCAAGCTTGAAAGAGCTTTTGAAGATTGAGAAAATTAGTATACCAAATACCAACGAAGAAACTAATCCTATGCAAGGTACACTTTTCTGGTCTTTTCCTTTTTAAGTAAAATGAGTGTTCCTAATGATAACACATATTTTTACTCTATGTTTTCGGTTTCAATTCTGATTAATGTATTTCCTCTTTTTTTAGTTTACTGAAAGCAACCCAGTTTGCCAAACAAATAACTATGTGTTTTGTTTTTTTCCTTCATAAATATGCAGAGCTTGAAGAATATATCAAAACTAAGCCAAACAAGATATATTTACCAACATCCAATGAAATTGCATGGAGAAATGAAAATTTCAGCCTATCTAAATTCAGATTCATAGCCAGTGATCTAATCTACAGAGGTAATTTAAGCTTCATTCTCCCACTTCAATTACAAAACTGTCAGTGCTTATATCTTTTTGAGATATGAGTCAAAATTACTGTTTTAACACTTTTTCCCTTGAACTGATGCCTTCCAGGGAATAATATGTATTGTCTGGATGATGAACCATCTACAATTGCTGCTGGGATGAACCCAAATTTGATCGTTCCGCCAAAACCTCTTAACAAACTCCATGACTACCCTTCTTGCTGCACCAAAACAGATACAATTCATGCAGATTATCCTGATGAAATGACTACTTTCTGTCAAGCAAACCAGTCAGCAGCAGCTTCTTCTGTATTAGTTCCAAACACAAACTGCCATTATCTTCCACGAATTTGTAATAGCAAGTCTCCTTTTATATATAGCAACAGCCCACACAGAAGCTTTCAAAACCAATGACCACAAGCAGGAAACAGGTTTGGAACACCTGTAGCAAATCCTTTGATGTTTCAGTTACTAGAAAATTTCGAAGCTGAATGTTATCAGAGAGACAAGGCAGCTGCAGAACAAAGGATTATTGAAAAATTCTCTTTAGCCTCAACTATTTACAAGACATATCAAATGCCTACAAAACAGTTAGTGCACTCATCTCCTCTACAAGCTGATTTTTACAAGATGATGAACTCGATTCTCCCACACCTAGATATCAGGTAAACTTCGTAGGTTAAGTCAATTTCTTCCTGAAAACTTAATATAAAACATTCTTCTAGACATTCCTTGTCAACTTTCTCTCGGTTTTAACATAAATCGTCCATCAACAGTCAAAGGATATTCCAAATCGATGATGTATGGGTTGACCAGAAGACTTTGACTGTTTCAATGATGCCTGGTTGTTGGATGAACCCGCACACCTTGGACTGCTACTCCAAAAGGTTGAACACATACCAACTACATAGAGGAAGACAAGGACTTCTACCAAGTGATCAGTACATTGCCCACGTAGTTGGCAGAGAAGACATGGTACTTCCATATGCATTTCTACAGCTCTAATTACAATGCGCTAATTTTTTTATTTTCCTATCTGAATTATAGCTTTCTACACTCTGAATTATAGCAATCACTACCTTTTTTAAATTTAAACTTAAGAGCACTCTACTTTTTCTTTTTTCGATACTTACGACTCAATATGAAATTCAATTCTACACTATGAATTAACTTCACTCTATGGCTTTTCTTTTAATCGCAGGATCTTCTTATGAGACCTATGCTAAATCTTACATATCCAGCTTGTAGTGATATGTTGAGTGAAGCAACAGTGGGCTTCAGTTTGGAGAACGCAAATTTTATAATTTCCATTATTTCTCTCTTATATATGCACTTTCATTTTTCTACTTCTGATACTGAGTGCCAACTATGTGCTTACTTTTTTCCCACACTTTTTCTTAACATGTAAAATAATGCATTGCATTTTCCTTTTCCTTTCATCAGGTCCATCTACCATGCTTTAATGATAAGCAGTGGATTGTAATAACAACAAACTTAACTACTGAGAGGTTCTTTAACATAATGAATCCTGATGGATCTGGAAATTCCAAATTCACTACAATTATTAGCACAATAACTTTCAACTTCAAGTATCTTTTTGCCAAAACCTACCCCAACTGCACTTCTTTCAACATAAAGGATTTTGACTACCGTTTTGTACCAGTCCCACGGACTCATTTCAGGTTGAACATCATATTTCCTCTCTTATGTGTTCCTTTCCTGTACTTGCTTTTCCCTCTTCTTCAAGTTAATGAAGGAAATATGCCCTAGAGGCAATAATAAAGATGTTATTTATATTTCCTTATATCATGATAGATGTTTATTATTCATGCTAGAATTGTATTAACCGGAAACTTAGTACATGTGTGAATACATAGACAAACAGAGTGTCACTAGTATGCCTCTACTTGACTAGCTCGTTAATCAAAGATGGTTAAGTTTCCTAGCCATAGACATGAGTTGTCATTTGATGAACGGGATCACATCATTAGAGAATGATGTGATTGTCAAGACCCGTCCGTTAGCTTAGCACAATGATCGTTTAGTTTGTTGTTATTGCTTTATTCATGACTTATACGTGATCCTATGACTATGAGATTATGCAACTCCCGAATACCGGAGGAACACTTAGTGTGCTATCAAACGTCACAACGTAACTGGGTGATTATAAAGATGCTCTACAGGTGTCTCCGATGGTGTTTGCTGAGTTGGCATAGATCGAGATCAAGATTTGTCACTCCGATTGTCGGAGAGGTATCTCTGGGCCCTCTCGGTAATGCACATCACTATAAGCCTTGCAAGCAATGTGACTAATGAGTTATGAGATGATGCATTACGGAACGAGTAAAGAGACTTGGCGGTAACAAGATTGAACTAGGTATTGAGATACCGTCGATCGAATCTCGGGCAAGTAACATACTTATGACAAAGGGAACAACGTATGTTGTTATGCGGTTTGACCGATAAAGATCTTCGTAGAATATGTGGGAGCCAATATGAGCATCCAGGTTCCGCTATTGGTTATTGACCGGAGATGAGTCTCGGTCATGTCTACATAGTTCTCGAACCCGTAGGGTCCGCACGCTTAACGTTCGATGACGATCGGTATTATGAGTTTATGTGTTTTGATGTACCGAAGGTAGTTCAGAATCCCGGATGTGATCACCGACATGACGAGGAGTCTCGAAATGGTCGAGACATAAAGAATGATATATTGGATGATGTTATTCGGACACCGGATGAGTTCCGGGGGTCACCGGATAAATATCGGAGTGCCAGAAGGGTTATCGGAACCACCGGAGAAGTAATGGGCCTTATTGGGCCTAGGGGAGAGAGAGAGGTTGCCAAGGGCTGGCCGCGCCCCCCCCCCCATGGGCCTAGTCCGAATTGGACTAGGGGGAGGGGCGGCGCCCCCTCCTTCCTTCTCTTTCCCCCTCCTTCCTTCTTCTCCTAGTAGGACTAGGAAAGGGGGGAGTCCTACTCCTACTAGGAGGAGGATTCCTCCCCCCTTGGCGCGCCTATGAGGGCCGGCCGGCCTCCCCCTCCCTCCTTTATATACGTGGGGAAGGGGGCACCCTAGAACACATCAAAGTTGATCTTAGCCGTGTGCGGTGCCCCCCTCCACAGATTTCCACCTCGGTCATATCGTTGTAGTGCTTAGGCAAAGCCCTGCGTCGGTAACTTCATCAACACCGTCACCACGCCGTCGTGCTGACGGAACTCTCCCTCGGCCTCAGCTGGATCAAGAGTTTGAGGGACGTCACCGAGCTGAATGTGTGCAGATCGTGGAGGTGCCGTGCGTTCGGTACTTAATCAGTTGGATCGCGAAGACGTTCGACTACATCAACCGCGTTACTAAACGCTTCCGCTTTCGGTCTACGAGGGTACGTAGACACACTCTCCCGCTCGTTGCTATGCATCACATAGATAGATCTTGCGTGATCGTAGGTAATTTTTTTGAAATGTTGTGTTCCCCAATAGTGGCATCCGAGCCAGGTCTATGCGTAGATGTTATATGCACGAGTAGAACACATAGAGTTGTGGGCGATAATAGTCATACTGCTTACCAGCATGTCATACTTTGATTCGGCTGTATTGTTGGATGAAGCGGTTCAGACCGACATTACGTCTACGCTTACGCGAGACTGATTCTACCGACGTGCTTCGCACACAGGTGGCTAGTGAGTTTCTATTTCTCCAACTTTAGTTGAATCGAGTGTGACTACTCCTGGTCCTTGTTGAAGGTTAAAACAACACACTTGACAAAAAATCATTGTGGTTTTGATGCGTAGGTAAGAACGGTTCTTGCTAAGCCCGTAGCAGCCACGTAAAACTTGCAACAACAAAGTAGAGGACATCTAACTTGTTTTTGCAGGGCATGTTGTGATGTGATATGGTCAAGACGTGATGATATAAATTGTTGTATGAGATGATCATGTTTTGTAACAGTTATCGGCAACTGGCAGGAGCCTTATGGTTGTCGTTTTATTGTATGAAATGCAATTGCCATGTAATTGCTTTACTTTATCACTAACTGGTAGCGATAGTCGTGATAGCAATAGTTGGCGAGACGACAACGATGCTTCGATGGAGATCAAGGTGTCAAGCCAGTGACGATGGTGATCATGACGGTGCTTTAGAGATGGAGATCAAAGGCACAAGATGATGATGGTCATATCATATCACTTATATTGATTGCATGTGATGTTTATCCTTTATGCATCTTATTTTGCTTAGTTCGGCGGTAGCATTATAAGATGACCTCTCACTAAATTTCAAGGTATAAGTGTTCTCCCAATTCACAGGGATTCCAGCTCTTCAAGTAATTCATTTTTCCCATCTGCCAAATATGAAGGTCGCAACAATTTTTTTGCGAAGTAACTTCTGAATATCGAAACTTAGTTCCTGTCAAGCAAAAATAAGTTCATCATTTTAGTTCAACAGGACCATCATGTCAACTTGCGTGCTCAAGCATCAATCCCAATGTTATGTAATATAAGACATAGAAACTACGTGTTCGAAGATTAAGTTTTCTTTTTTACTTACTCATGAAAGTTGACATATTCCGCAGAATGTACTACTCATTTTGAATTTTTATTTACTTTGAATTAAACGCATATTATTTTGTAAAATATTATCCAAACACAAACTCAATAATTCATACGGAAAAAAATTGAGTGAGAAAACACAATTTTGTTAATGTTCTTCAACAAACAAATAAAAGAAACAGTCAAAAATCACCCGTCTTCTTGTTTTTACCACGAACTAAATCCATATAAGAATCAGCGAAACAGTTACTGTACTGAACAGCGAAACAGTTACTTTACTAAACTGCCAACACCCTTCGTTCCTGGGCGACACAGTTCAAACGAAACAGCGAAACAGTTCAGACGCACGAGTGGGCTTCCAACAATACAACCCACAAAGAATCGACGTAGGCGCCCAAGCTCCTTACGGGTGCCGGAGGCGCCAACAACGAGGTCTCGTCCGTGGGCGCGGATGCGCACGCGGCGGCCATCCGAGGACCCCGAGAACCTACTAGGTCACCCCGCCCCCTCTGGGCGAACCCTAGCCACCATTCCCTTCCCCTCGCGCTGCTTTCGTTCTCCCCGCGACAAGCCGGCACCACCATCGACATGTTCTCTCCATAAGCACGGCCACCGGCCACCCCGCGGCGTCTGCCCATGTCGAGGAGCACCGCCGCCTTCATCTACGTCACCTACCTCTTCAGATCGGAGCCGCACGGACGCCGCACGCGTCATCTTCTTCACCTGTGGCCACCGAGACCTCAACCGCCGATCCCCGGCTGTCGCTACCTCACCGTCTTCCCCGAGCCTCACCTGCAACGATGTGAGCAGCCTCCTCCTCTCCCCCTCCTCGATTAACCGTCATAGGTCACCGTCTATGACGCCCTCGATTCAATCGTACACTAATCATACACGCAAATGTGTACGATCAAGATCAAGGACTCACGGGAAGATATCACAACACAACTCTAGATACAAATTAGAATAATACAAGCTTTATATTACAAGCCAGGGGCCTCGAGGGCTCGAATACATAAGCTCGAATACACAAGAGTCAGCGGAAGCAACAATATCTTAGTACAGACATGAGTTAGGCAAGTTTGCCTTAAGAAGGCTAGCACAAAAGCAACATCGATCGAAAAGGCAAGGCCTCCTGCCTGGGAGCCTCCTAACTACTCCTGGTCGTCGGCGGTCTCCACGTAGTAGTAGGCACCCTCGGTGTAGTAGTAATCGTCGTGGTGACATCTGGCTCCTGGACTCCGATATCTGGTTGCATCAACCGGAAAGAAGAAGAAAGGGGGAAAAGGGGGAGCAAAGCAACCGTGAGTACTCATCCAAAGTACTCGCAAGCAAGGATCTACACTACATATGCATCGATATCAATGAATTGGGCTGTATCTGTGGACTGAACTGCAGAATGCCAGAAGAGAAGGGGAAAGCCTAGCCTATCGAAGACTAGCATCTTCAAGCAGCTCCAAGCATCTTGCAGCATCAGAAGAGATAAGAGTGGCATAAAGTAAAGTAGTAGTAGTGTTATCAACCTCGACCAGAGATCCTTTCTCGACTCCCTGCGAGAAAGCAAACCCAGAGCCATACTATCCATTTCTCATCACAATCCATTTCTCATCACAAGTATCCAGTTCTAGTTGTATCGATCGGGATACAACTCCGAGTGTCTGTTACCGTAGGACAGGCTATCGATAGATGTTTTCTTCCCTGCAGGGGTGCACCAACTTACCCACCACGCTCGATTAACTCCGGCCGGACACACTTTCCTGGGTCATGCCCGGCCTCGCCAAACAATACGCCGCAACCCGACCTAGGCTTAATAGAGAGGTCAGCATGCCGGACTAAACCTATGCCCCCAGGGGTCATGGGCCATCGCCCCGGGAACTCCTGCACGTTGCGAACGCGGCCGGTGAGCGGACCTAGCTACCTCCTTCAAAAAGGCAGGTGCTTACGCAGTCCAACCCGGCGCGCGCCACTCAGTTGCTGACGTCTATTAAGCTTCGGCTGATGCATACGACGCAGAACGCCCATACTATGCCCACGTGATTGTTAGTGCTATCAGGCCAGAGGCCCCTCAGATCAAATATCCAAATCATAGTGGATTAGGAATGTGCGGTAACAAGCAGAGACTCACGAAAGATGTGACCCTGTCGCCCCGTCTCGAGGACTTGCGGCAAGGGCTAAGAATGCCCGACCACGCCTCGTAATTATCTCGCGGGCACCCTCCAGGTCAACCCGACTCCTCATCACTCGCAAATATGCTCGCGCGGGTACCCCTCAGGGCCGACCCGTCTTTAGTAACATGGTTCAGTGTAAAGTCATAGTAACCATAGTAATGTGCGGTGCCGGGGCCTGGTCTTCGATCTCGTTGATCGGGTCTTCTGATAATCCAGCGGGGCAGTCGGGACAAAGTGGGGGTCTCTGATGGGTCTCTACCCAACCTATACTAAGCAGTTTAGGATAAGCAGGTAAGTAACAATAAGTAGGTTACAAAAGCAGGCTATGCATCAGAATAGGAGCAATCAATTACAGTAGCAAAATCTAATGCAAGCATGAGAGAATGGAATGGGCAATATCGGGTTGATCAAAAGGGGGGCTTGCCTGGAAGCTCTGTTGCAATGGAAGAAGATTCGTTGGTGACGTAGTCGATCACAGGGGCAGCATCGGTCTCGGGGTCTACCGGAGAGAAGAGGGGGAAGAAACAATAAATACAGAGCAAACAAGTGCAATACTCCCTCCATTTTGGTATACAAGGCCACTATCAAAATTACAATAAATACAGAGGGGGAAGAAACAATAAATATAAAGCAAACAAAGCATCATAAAGCATAACATGGTAATATGACGTGCCGGGTGTGACCTAACGTATGTCTACACGAATAGGTGAAGGGGGAATTCAACCGGGAATGTTTTCCCGGTTCCGGACCTATGTCAGACAGATGACCGAAGGGGGGAAAGTTCCATGTTCAGATAGTTAGAGGCATCTGACAGGTAAACGGACCGCGTATTCGGATTCGCCCCATTTTTTGAGCAACTTTCATGTATAAAGTTTTTCGATCCGAGCTACGGTTTATTTTCTATGATTTTTGCAAGTTTAAAACATATTCTGAAATTATTTATATTGACAAAAAAGGAATATGACGTCAGCAGCCAACAGTGCGTTTGACTGGGTCAACTAATGTGTGGGCTCCGCATGTCATAGGCTGCCTAGTTAGCAGGTTAATTAAATAGAGTTAATTAGTTTACCTAATGATTAGGTTAGTCTAAACAAAATTAATTAAGTTAATTAATTAATTAATATTACTTTTATTTATTTATTTATTTATTTATTCTTTAATAAAAACGTTCTGGGGCGAGGCCCCTTGTCATAGGCCCCTGGGGGCCTTAATGGGCACGGGTACGCGGGCGCCAGGAGCGGGCACTGGGCACCCGCCCAGGCCGACAGGGGAGTGATGGGCACTGGGCGCCGGCGGCCACCGCGACGAGGGGCAGTAGCGGCGCAGCAGGCCAAGTATGCGCGTCGACGCGGCGCAGCAGGGCCGCCGCGGGACGGAAACGGCAGCGGGCGGCGCGGTGGTTGCCGAGGTCCGGTGCAGGGTGGAGGTGGCCGCGGACGACCGTGGCGGGGCGACGATCACACATCGGGGCGGTGGGGCTCGCGTAGACGCAAGTGGGCGCACGCGGTTGGGCGTCGGGCGCGGCCTTGGCCGCGGCCGGAGGTGGAGCAGAGCGGGAGGAAGCAGGGGCGGCCGGAGCGCGCGGGCGTGGGGAGAGCTGTGGTGGGGCGCGGTCGTGGTCGAGCATAGCGACGCGCAGAGACGGGCGCGTGCTGGGGCATGCGGAGCGGATGGTGTGGTGGCGCGGGCGAGCGCCGGCGTGAGGGCACGGGGAGGAGGAGGAGACCGGGGTCCTCACCAGCGTTGGTGAGCAGGGGGCGGCGAGGCTCGGTGCAGCCTTTGGGGAGGAGGACGGGGACGCGTCGACGGCGAGGAGACGAGGAGGATGAGGCGACGGGCGGTGGCGGGGTCCGGTGAGGAGGAGGCTGTGGCACGGGCGCGAGGGAGGGGGGTCGTCGCCGGCGGGCGGCTTGTCCACCGCAGCAGGGTCGCCAGGCGGCGCGGGGCTCGAGCACGGCGCCCTGCGGAGCCAGGGCGGCGGCGGGGCGCAGGGCGAGGCGCGGGCACCGGGCGGCGGCGTCACGGTGTCAAGCCCCGATCCAGATCGGGATGGGGGGGGAGAGCGACGTGGGGTCGCGGGAGAAGAAGTGGGTGCGGTTAGGGTTTGGTAGTGGGCAGGGGAGGCCATATAGGCCTGCTTAGCTGGGCCGGCTAGCGCGGCGGTCTGCTGGGCCGTGGCCTAGTTGGGCCAAAGGGGTTGCTTTCTCTTCTACTTTTTCCCTTCGTTTATTTTTCCTATCTGTTTTAATTATTTTAGTTAGCAAACCTTTTACAAACATATAACTCCAGCTCCTAATTTACCATAATAACAAGGCAACTTCCTCAACAAACTTGGTGACCAAATGAATTAGTTTAATATTTTTTTAGTATTTAAAAGCATTTAAATAATTGTTTTGCCGCAATTTTATCTACTATCGTGCATTTAAATATTTTATTTAAATATGGGTTCTTCACCATAACTACCTATGCAATATTTGTCACAACCCGAACATTTTAGTTTTAACATTTGAAAACTTTTGTTGTTTGCCTTAAATTCAAATTTGAATTTGAATCGGTTTTGAACTAACGCGAGATTAAGAACAGTAACCGTGGTGACGTGGCATCATTAACGTGGAATTACTGTAGCCTAATTATCCGGGCGTCACATCGTCCGCGCCGTCCGTGCTTCTGACCGTGGCCGCGATCATCGCGCGGTCACTGCGCCCCAGTCTACGCCCCGCGCTCGCCCGCATGCGCACGGCCTCGCTCGCCGCTCGCCCGCACTACTGCGTTGCTCTGCTTGCCTGCCCACCGCTGCTGCTGCCGTGCTGCTCCACCCGACCGCGTCCGCCGTTCCCTGCCTCTGCCTTGCACCCAGCACAGCCTGCACCCGCGCCCCACGCTCGCATGTGGCCACGCCCTGCACATTTGGGTCAGCATTTTCTTGGTCATTATTTGGTTCATTCATAGCACTAGTAGATGCATTGAGTTTTTCCTCCAACTGTGGACCAACGTGATCAAGTGCATTTTCTAATAGCACACAACATTCTGTGGAGTAGGCTATTTTAAATGCCATACTAAGAAATTTATGAGATAGTTCCTTGTACCGAAGCATAGCTTTCAGTTTTGGATTTTCTACCACATTCCTTCCTTGCCTATCCAATATACTTCCTTTGCGTGCTTACCTAGTCCATCTCTTCAAGACATAATGTGTTGCTAGTGTCTTTATGTTCATCAAATCAAGAACTTTCAATCCATGTCCACACAACACTCCTGCCCTTTCAAACATTCCACAAGTGCATGTTGCTGTTTGGTTAAAAGGATCACCTATCACTATGCGCTCATCCTCAAAAGTTGAATCACCATGCAAACTACCAATAGCAACAACATATTTGTTTCCATCCAATACTCTACTACATGCAGCCATGGATCTTTCATACTCACTTTGGAAAGCTTCAAAAATGGTTGGAGTGTACACTTTGCTTGCTTGTACCAACATAGGCGTGCTCATCTTGATTCTTGGTATGTTTTTTCTTGCTTCAAATTCAGATTCCAGCTCTTTGTTTCTTTTTTGTTCCACTATCCTTTCAAAATGCTTTAAAAATCTAACAATATGGAAATCAGATTTCAAATGGTTCTTCAATAAATTGTTGAAGCTCTCACTTAATTTTGTGCTTCTCACTCCCAAACTGAAGACGTCTCTCATAAAACATTCAGCCCACTTTTCTTTTACCTTGTAGATACTATCGAACCAAGTTTGCTTATGCATCTTTAACCTCATGTTGGCAAATGCTTCTTCAAACTCTTCCTTGTCCTCATAGCCATACATACAAGCACTAAAATCTATGAGAATATGTGATTCTTCGCCTTAATCTTTGTCTTCACCCTCCTCTTTCTCTTCACCCTCATCTTCGTCTTCACCCTTAATCGGAGATAGATGTTTGACAGCATTTTGCATTATATGAAATGTACACAGTCCATGATATGCTTCTGTGAACACATCCTCTACAGCTCTACCCATTGCATAATCTTGATCGGTATAAATAGTTCTTGGTTGTCTTCCATTATGCGCACCTAGGAAAGTTTTAAAGAGCCATTTGAATGAGGCTAATGTTTCGTCAAACATCAGTGCAGCACCAAAAACTTTAGTCTCCCTAAACTGATTGAGCCCAAGAAAAACACCAAATGGCCTATATTCCTTGTTTGTGCCAAAAGTAGTGTCAAATGTGACAACATCGCCAAAGTGTGCATAGTCTAACATCATTTTAGCATCAGCCCAGAAAATGTTTGATATATTCTCCTCACAATCTAGTTGCAAAGCATATTGAAATGATGGATTTTCAACAATTTTGTCTTGAAAATACTTTAACATGCTGCCCGCCTGACCAAAAGCCAACTCCCTCTGCCTCTTGCTTTGCAAATGATTTCTGTGATCACGAGGAGTGTATCCGAGATTAAGTGGTCCACCAACTTGACGAGTAGCAAGCTCATATGCAGCTTGAGGCCTAATTCCAGAATCATCCGCGGCTTCGATTTCAAAAGCTTGAAATTCTGAAATTTTCCTTTGGGAAGCCATCAGGTGGCGGGTTTGTGGCAAGTGAAGGAGGTGATTATGTTCAAGAACTACATCAGTGATTTCCAAGTTTTCGGACTCTTGATCCAATGTAAGACTCATCCGAGCTTTGCAATCAGTTCTTGTTTGAGCTCTAAAGCACTTCTGAATGAATTCTCTTTGCCCCTTTTTGCGATGACCTTCATTGGCACAAACAAATCTGCAAGAGGTTACCTTACCATCAAATTTGCTCACATTGTTGTACCTTTTCCTCACATCAAAGCCAACACGACCACCATATGCTCTCCAAAACAGCCAAGCCTCCTCTGAACTTTCAAAGAACATGCCAACTTGAGGCATCCCCTTCATTGCACACCACCCAATTTATCTGCCACCGCCAACACATATAATCAGCTGACTAAATTGCACAACACCAACTAATATTCTAGATGCAAACTTGAAACAATTACTAATACTAATATTGCACTAGTAGTATATCTGAATATTAGTTAGTGTTCTTTCACCAGTACTACAAAATTCAGATTGCTCTACTTCTTAATATCTGGTGTGTGTGCGTGTGGTGTGTGATCTGAACTTGCACAACCATGTATTATATCTGGTGTGTGTGATCTGGAGCAAAAGAATTACTACAACTTGCAGAACCATGTAATCCCGTAAAAATGTTAAAGCATTACTACTAGTGAAAGCATCATTTCAACTTCTGAATAATTAGGTGCTCACGGTTTGAGCTTGACTGCAGTAAAATTCGACTAAAATCAAAATTACCTCCGGCGAAACGGCGACTGCTGCTCCTCCTCCTGGCCGCCGCGCTCCCGCCGCCGGCCACGTCCCGGCTCGGCGACCACGAGCCCCCTCCTCCCCCGCACCCGCACGCCCACCAGCACCGGGTCAAGAGCGGCGGCGGTGCTGGCAGCGGTGGCGCGAGGCCGCATGCTCACCACCGCGCTCGTCGCTGCTGGCCGTGCTCCTGCTCTACCTCTGCGTCGCCATCGCAGTCCGCCACATCCGCGGCAAGGGGGAGGGCGGCCGCGCATTGCAGCAGGCGTCCCAGGCGTCCCAGTCCTCCCGAGCAGCCGGGCCTTCACCTACGAGCAGCTCCGCGCCGCGACGGCCGGGTTCGACGCCGCGCGCAAGCTCGGGGACGGCGGCTCCCCTGCCAAACCCTCGCCTCCGTCGCGGCCGCGCGGGAGAACTGGATGCCGCCCCCGCGAAAACGCCTCGCCCCGCCTTGTCTCTCCGCTGAAACTACTAAAGCTGGGCCTTTTTGGACTTGAGTGAATCCTGTCCATTGAATATAGAATGAGGGGCTGATATTGTAGGCTAAGGCGCTCTGAGCCTTTGCTTCACAAAGGCACTGAAGCTGCGTCCGTGCTTGTGCGTGATGCACAGCCACACAATGGACGGGCCATGCCAAATTAGATTAGGGGCTTATTTGATGTTCAGCTCTAAGCCTAGCACAAAACACCCACTGATAGTTAGTCCCCACCACTAAATAATCCCTAGTTAAAGTTATGTGCAAATGACACGTGGGACCCATGCACTATTCCAAAGGATAAGGTTTAACTAGCCAAGTCAATGACAAGTGGGTCCTCTGCTAAACTAATCTAAACAATTAAATCTGTTAACAAATCAGTCAATGACAGGCAGGACCCACCGCACTGTTCACATTTGACCAGTCAACTGTTGACTGCTGAGGCAACAGTTGACCTAGCCCACCTGTCAGCCCCTTTGTCCTCTTGCTGGTACACTTTCTGGTGCATCTAGCCTTTTCCGTTTAATATATTATTCGAATAAAAATAAATCCCGTAATTTGGAAAAAATTTAAAACTTTGAAAAATCATAGAAACATTTTTGTAACTCCGATGAAAAAGTTTTATACATGAAAGTTGCTCAGAATGACGAGACGAATCAGAATATGCAACCTGTTCGTCTGCCACACGTCCCTAGCATAGCGAACCTGCAACCGTCCCCCTCTGGTTCGTCTGTCCGAAAATGCCTAACACTGGGGAAACACTCCCGGATGATTTCCCCCTTTGCCGGTATCGTGTAGCACCGCGCTAGATTACCCCTAGAGCTGCTTATTGTCTTGTCATGCATAGTACTCCCTCCATTTTTGTATATAAGGCCACAAACCCATATTACAGGTACCAAGGTAGAAACTAATGGCTACTTAAACCAATGTTGCAAACTAGTCTTTTCTCCTTGCTTGACGTGTTAATTAATGTGTATTTTTCTCTTCAACGCACAACAAGACAACTCTCTCACTCCTTGTTGGTTGATTAATACGGTGCATGCAAATCAATCTTCTCACTCCCGCATGCATGCATGAGGTATTAATGTCTTCGGTTGCTAGTACGAGGCAAACCTCATCAATTTTACATCGATTTGTGTTAGTGGCCTTGTATAGCTGCAAATTGTAATTTTGATAGTGGCCTTGTATACCAAAATGGAGGGAGTATTGCACTTGTTTGCTCTGTATTTATTGTTTCTTCCCCCTCTTCTCTCCGGTAGACCCCGAGCCCGCTGCTGATGCCGCTGTGATCGACTACGTCGACGACAACCCTTCTTCCCTTTCAGCGGAGCTTCCAGGCAAGCCCCCCCTTTGATCATCTCGATATCACCCATTCCATTCTCTCATGCTTGCATTAGATTTTGCTACTGTAATTGATTGCTCCTATTCTGATGCATAGCCTGCTTTTTGTAACCTGCTCATTGTACCTTACCTGCTTATCCTAAACTGCTTAGTATAGGTTGGTTGGTGATCCATCAGTGACCCCCTCCCACCTTGTCCTGTTGCCCCTGCTTCATCATCGACGACTCGATCAACGTGATCGACGACCAGAGCCCGACACCTCACATCACATCACGCCCCTTTTGTTGCTCGACTCTGCAGAGCTACTATCGAGTGCCGAGGGTGATACCTCACAACGCACTCCTGATGACAACTCTGTCGTGTAGCTATTCGGTCGTGGTCAACGAGGGTGGTTCCTCAAGTGTGAACCTCGAGGGTGGTTCCTCATATGTTCACCTTGATGATTACATCGAGTGGAATCCACCGAAGGTGATTCCTCGGGTTTTCCCCTTGATGTTTGGACACACGGTTACCTTGACTTTACTTGAGACCATTGTTGAAGTCGGGTCGGCCCTGAGGGGTACCCGCGAGTTGATGTGAAAGTCGGGCGGGCCCGTAGAGCACCCGCAAGTTTTCTACATGGCACGGCCGGGCAGTCTGGGCCCTTGCCGTAAGTCGATGAGACGGGGCGACGGGGTCACATTATCGTGAGTCTCTGCTCGTCTCCGCGAGCCCCCAATGCACTAACATGTTTGGGTATTTGTTCTGAGTTGGCCTCTGGCCTTTACGCACTAACCACCACGCGAAAATAGATATGGGCCTCGACGTCGCGGCATCAGCCGAAGCTTTGTCAGACGTCCAGTTCAGCATTGAGGCACGGCCTGGTCGGCGCCCCAGTGGAGGTGGCCTGTATCGCCCTGCACGCAATGACCCGGAGTGCAACGGGCGATGGGCCAGACCCCCGAGTGCTTAGGATGTAGACCGATGGGGACCTCTCTACTGAGCCTAGGTAGGGCTACGACGTGTTGATCTTCCGAGGCCGGGCATGACCCAGGAAAGTGTGTCCGGCCAGAGTGATCGAGCGTGTTGGGTAACGTGGTGCACCCCTGCAGGGAAGTTATATATTCGAATATTGTGTCCACAGTAATGGACGTTCAGACTTGTATCTTGATCTATTACAATTAGAACTGGTTACATGAGACATGTGATGGATATGTGGCTCCGAGATTGCTTTCTCGCAGAGAGTCGAGGAAGGATCTCTGGGCGTTGATGTTACAACATGTTTGTTAAATATTAAACTACTATTCTATACTCTTCTACATGCTGCAAGATGCTTGGAGTTGCTTGAAGATGCTAGTCTTCGATAGGCTAGGTCTTCCCCTCTATTCTGGCATTCTGCAGTTCAGTCCACATATACAACCCTTTCATTTGATACCAATGCATACTTAGTATAGATCTGATGCTTGCGAGTACTTTGGATGAGTACTCACGGTTGCTTTGCTACCTTTTTTTCCCTTCTTCCTTCTTTCCGGTTGTTGCAACCAGATGGTGGATCCCTGGAGCCAGATGCCACCGCCGATGGATACTACTACATGGAGGCCGTCGACGACCAGGAGTAGTTAGGAGGTCCCAGGCAGGAGGCCTTGCCTCTTCGATCGTTGCTGCTTTTGTGTTTGCCTTCTTAAGGCATCCTTGTTTAACCTTATGTTTGTATTCAGATATTGTTGCTTCCGCTGACGCTTGTGTATCGAGCTTGTATTCGAGCCCTCGAGGCCCCTGGCTTGTAATATGAAGCTTGTATTATTTTTATTTGTGTCTAGAGTTGTGTTGTGATATCTTCCCGTGAGTCCCTGATCTTGATCGTACACATTTGCGTGTATGATTAGTGTACGGTCGAATCGGGGGCGTCACAAGGCCTTTCAAGCATGTTATTTCATGAGGAGGAGACTGGGGGCTTGGAAGGCATTAAAGTATGTAGGAATGCCCCTCCTGTTTCACACATGCTATTTGCTGATGACTCATTGATCTTAATGAAAGCGGACACACATAGTGTGGGTACCCTAATGAGGGTGTTGGACACATATTGCAGGAGTTCGGGACAACTAGTCAGTAATGCTAAATCCAGTATTCCCTCCATTTACTTATACAATGCCACTATGAAATATACGTTTTGCATCAATACAAGGCCACCAACAGTAATCGAGGAAAGAATTAATGATATTTCCTCGTACTAGCAACATGTTTAATAATCCAGTAATCGAGGAGTACTTGCATGTATGCAGTCATAATGACACTACCTACTTCCTCCACTCAATTTCCTTGCATCCTTATTGCGTATTAA
The DNA here is from genome assembly GCF_018294505.1 of Triticum aestivum. Lineage (NCBI taxonomy): Eukaryota > Viridiplantae > Streptophyta > Magnoliopsida > Poales > Poaceae > Triticum > Triticum aestivum. The sequence continues at coordinate 344,447,254 of NC_057805.1, forward strand.
TGATACCAGTAAACGAAAAGAAAAAATGGCTTGTAAATTATGCATTAAATTTTACCTTGATACCTGTAATTTGAGTTTGTGGCCTTGTATATAAAAATGGAGGTAGTATCTTTTTCAGTCCGAGCACTAATGTTGTTGTAAGGGAAAATGTGTGTAGGGAATTGAATATATTAACAGAAGCTCTCATAGATACATATCTGGGCCTTCCTACAATGGTTGGTGTGGACAGAAGTGACTGTTTCCAATTGATAGAGTGTGTCAAAGGTTCAAAGGTTGGAAGGAAAAAATACTTTCAATGCAAGGTAAAGAGGTCTTGGTCAAATCAGTGGCACAAGCAATTCCATCATATGCAATGCCAGTTTTTAAAATGCCGAAAGTAATTTGCATGTGATAACCAATGATATATCTAGTTTTTGGTGGGGAGATAATGATGAGAAGAAGATGCATTGGTTTGCGTGGTGAAAATTATATATACCGAAGAGGAATGGGGGCTTGGGATTTAGGGACCTACACAGTTTCAATCTTGCTATGTTAGCAAGTGTTGGCGACTAATTCAGAACACTGGCTCTTTATGTGCGCAAGTGCTAAGAGCTAAATACTATCCAGATGAAATAATTCTCAATACTGTACCAAAAAAGGGGTCGTCCTTTACATGGCAAAATATTGTTGCAGGCATCCAAACTTTTAAAAGAGGGTGTATTTGGAGAGTTGGCACCGGTTCTCAAATTAACATATAGCAGGATCCTTGGATCCCAACAAGCGTTACTAGTAAGATCATCACCCCTAGAGGCGTCACCATGCTATCAAAAGTGGAAGAGTTAATTGACCCTCACCTGGGAACCTGGGATGAGAACCTTATACGTGATTTTTTTTTCTCCTGTCTACGTGCACAAAATACTACAGATCCCCTTGAATGTTCAGATGGGCGAGGATTTTGTTGCATGGAATTATACTCGCTCTGGTTCTTTTTCAGTTCGGTCAGCTAATCACAAAGAATTCAAACACCAATTTGGACACAGGCTTGCAGGAACAGATGGTCATGGGAGTATAAATGTCAACCCAGTATGGAAGGACTTGTGGCGGATGCGAGTCCCGGGCAAGGTGAAACATTTTGCATGGAGTTCTCCCTTGTTATGGCGTTCTAGCTTCTCGGTACGTACCTTGTTCACCACAGTGTCCTGTTTGTGCGGTTGGAGTTGAAGATGTACATCATTGTTTATTCCGGTGTAGCATATTTGGGATGAGCTTGGTTTGCTAGAAGAGATCGACAGATCTGTTATGGAGGATCGATAACGTTGGAAATTCTCTAGAAGCTAAACGCACTCTCAAATGAACTCCCAACTGCGGAATTAGCCCTTGTAGCGGCGTGGTATATTTGATGGCAACGTCGTCAGATGGGAATAGTGGTCCAAACTCCAGGAAAAACTGCACTATCTATTAGGGTCTTGGCTACAATCTTCATTAAGTCAACGACTCCTAAGATGCCAGATCAGAAGTATGATCATATGTGAAAGAAACCTTGCCACGGTTCTGTGTGCAGATACTCTCTTAGGTGCAAGTGGAGCTCTCGTTCGTGATGGTTATGGAGATTTTGTTGCAGCTGCAAATTGGTTCTTACCCCACGTCCGTGATGCTGAATCAGCAGAATTACTGGCTATCAGGAATGGTATGTATCTTGCAGCAACTATTGCCAGTGATAGTGTTGAAATCGAATTTGATTGCATGCTTGCGGTTGTCAACAAATGGCCATGGACTTCACAAAAATTGGACTTCACAAATCGCTACAAGCAATGGATGGCTACCTAGGAGCAGATTTGAGTAACCTTGGGGTGTCAACAAATGGCCATGGACTTCACAAAAATTTGCTTCAAGCATTGCTTTAGGAATCAAACCAAGTGGTCGACAGTTTGGCAAAGAATTCCAATTCCTTTGGTAGTCCATCTTCTGGTGTTTGGGAGAATTCTATCCCTGATTTTGTTCTCATCTCCTTGTAAAAAAGGTATAGATTACAAACAGAGCTATTCCTATTCTACAAGGCCTGGTAATTTTGAAGTTTCGGCACAACCAAAACATATAAAGGCTTAAAAACCTCGCGAAAGTATTGCCCCCCAATCACTTTATATCCACTTTGTTGACCCCACAACGCATAGTTCAGTATTCCGATTCTACATTGTACTTTAGAGCATCTCCACTAGTGCCCCCAAGAAGCTCTCCCAGGCGCCTTTTTGCACGCCGGCGGGCAAAAAACGCCCCACTCGGGGCCCCAGGAACCTGTTTTGCGCCGGATTCGGCGAAAGTTACGGCCGGCACGCCCACCCCAAACCCAGCCCCCTGGGGGGCAGCTGGGGACGCGGCATTTCCTTTTCGCATGCATCGACCCACTTGCCAGCCCCTCTCTCTCCCCTCTCTCCTCTCTCCTCTCTCCTCTCCTTTCTCTCTTTTCTTTCTCCTCTCTCCTCTCCTTTTCCTTCCACCACCAACCACACACAGGCGGAGCGGAGCACCCATGGCTGGGGCGGGGCTCGCGCTCGCGCGGCCGGAACGGAGCATGGCCGAGGAGGGGCTCGCGTGCACGGCGCGGAGCGAAGCGGAGCGCGCATGGCCAGGGCGGGGAGGGGCTCGTCTTCTTCGTCCTTGCAGTGGCCGTCTCCGCCCGCGCACTCCACGGCGCCCTCCAGAGCGTTGTGTCCGGCATGGACTAGGGCCGGCTCCAGTCCAGGGGCGCTGCAATGGCCTTCTTGGCCAACATCACCGCCCCCTCCGCGCTTGTCTCCAAGCCCTTCGGCGACGCGCAACAACGACGAGTGCGACGAGCAGGCGGCATTCCGCGACCAAGCAGCTGCTGGAGAAGGCCGGCGGGCGCGGCCTCGGACGGGGCGGCGAGGTGGCGCGGCGAGTACGACGGCCTCGCTTGGGGATGGAAACGGCTGGAGATTTATTCATTCCCATGCCAAAATTCTCGCCGGCAGCCCCCCAAGTGGCGAAAAAAACGCCTCCTGAGGGGCTCAACGGCTGGAGATGCTCTTAACCTGAACAATCCACAGGAGTATATCCGCTATTCTGCAGTTGAATACCCACGTACTCCTACATTTTATGAGTAATAAGACTGCTCAAGTCCCAATCCAAATACTCCCTCCGTTCCGAAATACTTGTCAGAGAAATGAATAAAATTGGATGTATCTATAATTAAAATACGTCTAGATTCATCCATTTTTCCAACAAGTATTTCCGGACGGAGGGAGTACTAGGAAATATGCTCTGAGAGCTACATGTTTCTGACTCTATAATGGAGAACTATGTTTATTTCATTACACCAAACAGCAGCTATCAAAGGCGGATGTTTATCCGATTAAGAGAAAGGCACACAATTGATTAATCACTAACATGTGATCTGCAGCAAGCACTTGCTATTCAAGCTTCGCTCACGTCTGTAGGATAGCTCCCCAGGACTCTTAAAAAAGTTGCAAACTCCTGCAAATAAAAGTAACATGAGTCACTGTTCGCTTGACGCCAGATAAAAACTACCAAGAAATATCACCTCCAAATTTCTGAGAGCATTCTGAGTTTTTGGATCAGCCATAGACGCCTCAAGGTCGACATAAAACAGGTAGTCGAAGTACCTATTCAGCCAAGGATCAAATGGTTGAAATTAGTGCTTTTCATATTTGGGTAACACTTCATGAAACAAAATTGAATAAACACGAGGATTGTAGGGTTATTATCTAACTTGACTCGCGTGGAGAAAGCATCATCAGCTACACGAAAAGGCCTTTTCTTGTGTGGACGGCTTTCTATCTTCACATCAACATACTGTTAGAGAGTTATACAAAGCACATGCAAGTGATGAAACAAAGCAATGTTGTTTAATACACCTTGGTGAGGTTGATTTCCCTCAGTGCAAAAACTGCAAGTGCCTTGAAGAGCTGTCCAGGTCCTTCTTCAAGTGAAAACACAATACTAGTCTGAAAATAAAATGATCATGCAACAAATCAACCGACTTTGTTTTTCCTCTCCGTAAGGAGTGAACTACTGGAAGGAAGATGAAAGAGACTTCCCATTGCAATCTGTACCTTGAATGGTTTATCAACCCGAGGTATAATAGGTTCCCGAGCAAGCATCATAAAACGGGTGACATTGACTTTTTCGTCCTAAGGTAAATAATGGACTTATGGTGAGGATAAAGAACAGAATACAATGTCCCAATTTAGCCTGAAATCATGATACCTGAATATTTTCAGCAAGAATATCGAGTCCATAAAGTTCAGCAGCTAATGAACTGGCAACAGCACCAGTATCTTGGAGCATTTGTTCTGCGACTAACTATGAAACAAGCATATAGCGTTATGGTTAATGACAATGACTTTACACCTTGAGTCACTTGAAAGAGTGAACCAAATATATAACCATCAGAAGATAAATTCCGCGTAGAAGAGGAAGCATCATTATACCTTTGCTGCACCAGCAGTGTCATCAACAGCCTGTCTATGTTCAATTCCTAACTCTGTCAGCGTATGCTCACATTGCGCAAGAGCCTGAGAATTTAAATTAATGTGCCTGTAAGGTTATTACAGAAACAAGTGAAAAATATCGAGGCCACACTATCCAATAGGTTTTACCTGGGGATGACTGATGACATTTCTTAGGTTTCCGATCTTCACTCCACGATTGGCTAACAAGCAATGCCGAACTGCAAGGCGAACCTCTCCAACTATGTGCAGCTCATGCCGAAGTAAAAGGTCATAGTTCCGATGTATACTACCACCCAGAGTATTCTCAAGTGGCAGTACCGCCCTATCAACTATCCAGTTTTGAACAGCCTGATAAAGATCCAGAAGACATCAAAATAGCAGCACATTTATTTATTTTTGCTACATACACCTTCTATGTATTACAATATGCCATGCAACATATGGAGTACAATTGCTCTGATCTACTGCTGTCTGAAAAGGCTAGTTTAGAAGAAGATTTTGCCAATACAACAATCTCTCTGGTTACCTAAGGGATGTCGTTTTGAGCATATTTAGGGTCAACTTACGGAACTTCGAGTACCAATATCTTTAAAACTATTTAAATTAGATACTTACAAACCATCCATACGTATATATTCGACTAGACGGGTACTTTCATAATACATAATTTTGTTCGAGTACATAAATTACAGTAGAAATGAATGACCAAATGTTGAGCATGCTGTCTCGAGAAAAGAACGAGTATGGAGTATGGACAAATGAATATGTGCCAGCAATAGGTTCTTTGTGCAGTGCTGGCATATTGCATCTAATAAACTACTCCCTCAGTTCCTAAATATTTGTCTTTTTAGAGATTTCAAATGGACTACCACATACGGATGTATATAGACATATTTTAGAGTGTAGATTCACTCATTTTGCTCTGTATGTAGTCACTTGCTGAAATCTCTAGAAAGACAAATATTTAGGAACGGAGGGAGTAACACGGAGCATGCTTGTGTACTTGCACTAATGCTAAGGATGTCGTGCAACAAATACTGAGCCTGGAGGAGGGGAAGAAGGTGCTAGTAGCTTGCATGCTTTGGAAATGGTGGCAGAGGAGGAATAAACTGAACAAAAAGGAAAATGTGAGCACAATTGAAAGCACAGCCATTCAGGCACAGAAGTGTGCGTTCGAATCACTGAAGCTGCATGGGAAGCCCATCAACCAGCAAGCTAGACAAGTATTACCATTGTGGCAGTGTCCCGTCGGAGACACTTTGAAAATCAATGTAGACGGTGCTTTTCATGACACAACAAAATCTGGCGGCTGGGGCTATGTCGTACGCGACTGAACAGGAGCTATACGAGGTGCAGGTGCGGGAAGACTCACTCATGTGTCCAGTGCGAGTCAGACTGAAGCGGGGGCCTGTTTGGCGGCGCTGCAGACGGCAGCCGAGTGGGGAATGATCAATATTCAAATTGAGTCGGACTACCAGCAGCTGATTAAGGCGTTGGAAAGCACAGCTTTCGATCTGTCGCCGGAGGGTGTTATCTATAGAGACATGCGGCAGTTCCTGAGGCTTAATTTTAGCTCTGTTGTCTGTTCCTATACTATAGGAACCCGTGCATGTAACAAAGTTGCTCATGTCCTTGCCGGGTTTGGAGCTCGTGGCCAGGATACCTGTTGTATTTGGGTGGAATCTATGACAGTTGATGCAAGCGTTCTGGTGGTTGGCGATCTTGCCGACACACGGTCTTAATGAAATAGAGATTTAAAAAAAACTTCAAACCGTCAACACATTTCATCAACAAATATTTAACCTCGTTTGATTCAATGTTTCATCTTCTGAAATCATGACAAGAATCAACGTAAAATGCGCAACTCACTGCACCACGAACAGCATACACAAACATACCTAAACAGGCCCAAAAAAGGATCATACTACGATACCTGAAATGCAGTATCAAAGTGCTCACAGGGCACTGTCTGGCAATTTGGATAGGCCTTCTTTGCTGCAGCCTCGCTGTACGCTCCAGGGAAGCCCTGAACAATCACCAAACCAAACCTCGTTCAGATTCACAACAAAAAGAGTACACACACACACAAACAGGGAGATTGATACGCAATGAAACCAAAACAGCACGCGTTTCGTCGAGCACCTGGTAGGCAACCTTGAGCCCCTCCCCGCTCGACTCCATCAGATCCGCACTAGTGAGAGGCCCTAGTAACCCCAGCACAGAATCACGCACGCCATGAAGAAAGCGCCAGCTGATTAGTTAGTCTAGTTATTATATTATAATAAACAAACGAGAAAAAACTTCTGGAGATCGGCTAAAAAAGCGCCGCCGCTGGACTTACGAGGCAGCCCGTGCGGATCGCGGTACGCGGGTAGAGGGGAGTCCGCGACAGGTATAGGCGGGGCCCGGAGGCCGTTGAGGTCGGCGGACCCTACGCCGTCCGCCACGGGCGCCCGGGGCTGCCGCGATGTGGAAGGGAGGGGGGCCGAGTTAGCGTTGGTGGAGCTGCTGCATTTGATGGAGCGGCGTGGTAGCGGGGAGGAGGGGGACGAAGAGGAGGTGGCGGCGACGGCGGAGCGGGTTCGGGCGGGGAGGAAGGGGAGCCGAGGTGTGGTCATGGAGGCCATAAGCCGCCGCGCTGGCCAGGAAGGAAGGCGGAGGTGGGGGGTGGCCGATTGGGGAAGTCGAGAAGCGAAATAGGAAAATGATCCCCGCGGTCACGGGCTTTTCCAAACGTGACGCGAGATTTCTTTTGTGTGGTGGAAAAGTGGAACACGATGCACGGGCCGTGAGGCTGGAGAGCAGTGCGTGGCGACGAGCCAACTGTTGGAAGTGAATAGTAAAGAGGACTGTCCTATAAAGACGTAAGATACGAGTGATATGACTGAATGGTGTACCTGGACGGAAGTACGAGTACATAGGTTTGAGGGCGAATAAAAGAGGTATAATAGCACCCCAGATCCATGAACTTGCGATGATTTAGTCCAAAACTTGCAAAATGTCACTGAGGGCTCCCAGAACTTGACACCCTATGTGATGATTTGGTCCAGAGCGAATCACAGCGCGACAAGTGGCAGTCCAGAGATGGGACCGGTTAGCACTGGCATTTTTGCAATAAACCCCTTGCCATTCCGTCGATTTAACCCGCACTGGTTAGTGCTCATCTTCTCCGCCGCAGGTGCCCCGCCCCCGGCCGCCGCCGCTCGTCCACACAATACAGTACTACAGTCTCTGTCGAGTTCTTGCGGTGTTGGTGCTTTTACGGTGCAGATTTGCTCGTCGGGGTGTTCATCGATGCCATTCTCGAGCTGCGGGGGGTCCCGGCGAGGACGCGGATCTGGTGCGTGGTGGCCTGGCTGTTCAACCCCTTCACCTTCACCATCGGCACCAGAGGGAACTGCGAGCCCATCATCTGCGCCGCCATGCTCTGGATCCTCATCTGTTTGATGAAGGGTGTAAGCTCTGAATCCTTTTTTTTATGTCTATTCAGTGATAGCTACCTTTGTGAACTACTAGCTCTGAATATTTTGCAGTCGTGTGATCTGCTGATTCTTACTTGTCAAAACTCGGAATATTTCTCTTCAAATTTTAGTAGGTATATAATTGGTCTGAAAGTTGCGATGATGCTCTGCACATTTAGTTCATTATGTTTAGTCTGTAAAGTATCTTCCGTTTAGTCCTTTCTTAAGTTTTTGTTCACCAATCAATTGCCTGTCTGTTGGATGATCAATCCCACTATTTAGCTTATTTTTGTGAAGTAGTCCAATTTAACCTTTTATACAAGGGGGATTTAACTTATTGGACCAATGGATTTACAAACAAAAATTTGGCAGACTGCATTTTACAAAGTTGGGTGTTGCTTATGCACTGAAATACATGATGGTAACATCAGAAAAATCCCCCACACAAAAAAAACCTCTCAGAAGATGGAAGGTGTACCCATAATCCAAGAAAACCATACTAGATTTCTATCACTTTTGCAAAACCACATATACCAAATAATTTGCTTCTTAATTCTTATACATAGTTCTAGTCTCCTCTGTACCTGTCTGATGTTTTTCCTTGAAAGACATCAGTACTTGGTGCTCAACAGTTAAAGTACCTTTGCTTCAGAATTCAGGTTTTCTTTTGATTAATGTCTTAATGGTGTCATTACAGTGTCTTTTGTCCTGTTTCTTCACTTGCTTGACTCGATGCATTTTGACAGACATTCAGCTTCATAATCTAGTTTGTGAAGTGAAAGTTGTCAGGCAAATGGTTTGCTTGCTTGCAACTTCCCAAATAACTTGCAGATCATTTACTCTGTTGCTTACTTGCATCATAAGTATGGACAATTTACTAGTATTTGCAGTCACATGTAGTAATAAGATTAAAAACATAGAATTATTGTTTATAAATATTTTGCATGGCTATCTTACAGTTTGATTATCTACTGCAGGTAGAGTACTGCAAGCAGCATTCTGGTATGGGCTGATTGTGCACGTCAGAATAATCGTTTGAGATAGCAGTCACTTGAGTGTGTAAACTCAAGCTCCTTTTAGCTGCTGGCTAGAGTAGTTACTCCTATCCTGGAGTTGAGCAATACTTGAGCACTCAGATGCGATGAAAAATTAGATATGCGAAATGGGCAGTAAATAACTCTTTACTGTAATTTGTTTTCTTCCAAATAATTCCAGCACCAAGCTTTGCATCGGTGCAAATGACACCGAAGTAAGTTAGCTCGGTATACTATCTCAAATACAAACATCCATCAGGAAGATGAAATGTGGATCATGGGGCCACATGCCAGCGGCCGCATTGTACTGCATTTTCGGACCGGTGACCTACGGCCATTGTATCTAAAATCTTCCCCTTGTTCGCATCAGGAGTAATAATCAGAGTATAAGCCGTCATTCCGCACAGGCTAGAGGAGGGCATTCTACCTGAACTGAAGAATGTTTAATTTCTCGGGAGAAACAGTCTTTTATTTTCAAAATATCGTGTGGACATTGCGATCATCCTGTACGTGCGTGCAGCACAAGGTTTGTTAGTCCTGCACCTAACCACTCCTGACAGGCTGACGCTGCACAAATTTTTGCCATGTCTTCATCGTCAGTTCAGACTTCGAAGCATGCACCTACCTCTTCCTCTCTCTATCTCCCTCTAGTTCACCCAGAAGAAGAAAAAAAAAAGGCAAACAATGAAGGTTGGAATCAGACACCCAATGCCGTCGAAATAACCAAACTAATCTGCCATTTCATGTGCGGGTTCAAATTTGAATAACACAACTGAAATATCAACAAACTTGGAGAAGTAACAGACGGAGGAAACCCAATTCTATAACTAAATTCCAGGCCGAAATGGAGGATCTCTTTGTCAACCGAACCGAACCGTCACCATCGTCCTACGCAACAACAACAGGGGGCAAAAAATTCTCGGACTTGGCTCTAATGGGGGGCGCGCGGCTGACCGATCATAGACTAGAGCCATCCGAGATGTAAATCGACGGAACAGGAGGGAGTTTATTGCAAAAATGCCAGTGCTGACCGGTCCAAGCTCTGGACTGCCACTTGTCGTGTTGTGATTCGCTCTGGACCAAATCATCACATAGGGTGTCAAGTTCTGGGAGCCCTCAGTGATATTTTGCAAGTTTTGGACTAAATCATCACATCTCGTGCAAGTTCATGGATCTGAGGTGCTATTACCTCCGAAGAAAACATAGTAGCTTTCGTGAGAAACAAGGAATCTATTTAATTAGTAGTACTCGTTTAATTCTAATACCAATCTATTTAGCGAAGGTTAAGTACTTAGAACCAAGAAAGTCTACTTTCTTGAGAACCAAGTAATACATAATTGCTTGAGAAACAGGGAAACTATTTAATGTTTTAAATCGCACTTTGCCGTATTGCAGGGTTCTCCAAGCTAGAGATATGTCAGCTATCGCCAAAACTATTTACAATAGCGTTTATATAAAGTAAAAAGTAAAAAATAAAATTGCCAAACAAAAAAGCATTGGCCAAATAGTAAGGTCTAAGAAGAACCCATCATCGTTGCGTCGTGGTGAGTGTGGGTGGGAGTCGTCAGTCATCCAAACCTTCAAGACAAAAAAAAACTCCCATGAAAGGTTGGATGCTACACTGTTATGGTTTCTGTTTTTTCATGTTATTTACTACGTGCTAGTAGAGAGCTATGCCCAATAGTGTTATAGCAGTTGTAGCTAGTAACACTAGTGGGAAAAATGCTAGCCACAACTTTCGTTGATGGCGCGTCATTTTTAATCAACGTCAGCACTAGTTTTTTCAAATAGTGTTGGTGTCGGCTTCAATCGTACGTCATAACTATGTGATTATTGTTGGCGTAGGAATTTTAGGCAACGCCCTCTGTATGTGGGCCCCATCATCCTCACCATCCGTGGAGTACTGCTGGCATAGAAAAAATACCCACGCCATCACTATGTCTGGTACTTGTGGCGTAAGATTTTGTAGCAACTTCACCAGTATTTTAAGTGGGTACCACAATTAGTTCACAGATATTGTGTTGGCGTTTCAACAGGTCGCACGCCATAGTATATGCAGCTCTACGTATAAATAGTTGTGCCTAGCTAGCTCAAGCTCTCAACATCTCATCTTCTCTATCTCTACTACCTAAAAGAAACCTAAGGTTCCCTCTCCCCTCTTACGTCAAATCTTTCGTCCAACCTTTTCTTCCACCCCTCCTTACGTACGCTCCACCCTCCCGATTTTCTATTTCACATGATTTGGCAAGCTAATAAATGACGATAAAAAACCCAGCAAATACCGATCACTTTCCTCCCAAGACGAAAATTTGATCTCGCAATCCTCTCGCCCCTTTAATCTCGCGATCCTCTCAACCCTTTAATCTCGCAATCCACTCAACCCTCCCGATTTTGCATTTCACATGATCTGATCGGAATCCCCTCGCCCCTTTAATCTCGCAAAAAGTTGAATGCCTCAGCCCTTACAACACTCGATTACTCAGCCTCATGCGCAGCTCAACCTCACCAAGCGCGGCGCGCAGGGATCATGGCCTCGGAGCCGCGGACGTCGCCCTCCGCCACATCTCTCCAACGCCGACCCGCAGGACTCGACGCATACGTGGCCGCCTTGCAGGACTACTGCACAAATAAGGCCATGGACGTGCTGGCGAGTCGCCTCGTGTGCGCTCGGTGCACCATGAGGACCATGAGAGCTGCGTCAACGTCGTCGAAGATCACATGGCGGCGGCGACATAGATCATGGGTATGCGCAAAAAAAGCCACCATTGAGCGTGCTGCTCGAGGAGAACGCGATGCTAATTTTGCATGGCAAGCGACGAAGAGACTACATGATGAGAAGAACAAGGTGTCGATGGAGTGCGTGCAGTGGCGGCGGGGCGGTGCTGGATCGCGGATGGCTCACGCAGCAGGACCAGTACGGTGAAGCTGGAGCGCCACACCACAATAATAAGAAGGGAGGTGGTCGAGCAAGAGATGAGCAACTATACGCTCAATGGCATCATGTCCAGGTGAGCTTATTCTCTCGTTCCAATCTGCACTTGTTGGTCTTTTCTTTTTCTTCTTCTTTCAGATCTATGAGAACTATGATGTTTTGGTTTTATAGAATTCTTATTCTTTAGAAGAGTTTGTTTAGTCGATCTTGAATTGTGGATGCTGAAAAGATGTAATGCTTGGGGATTTTTGTCAGATGATTTTAGGATCTTTTTTAGTTTTAGTACGCATCTGGATACTATTTGCATGATCAAATCTCAAAAGATTGATAGTATTTGTGAAATCTGAATCTGAAGAATACATGTATACTAACATGTGGCTTTGCTTCTGCCAACGACAAATTTGTACTTTACAACACCCAATCCTGGATTTTATGCAATCGGCTTCAAGTGGTACTTCTGCGGGTTAGAAAGGATGGCTCACTATCAGTAACTATGGCACGAAATTGAAGATCTAACCACAATCATAGGTACTGTTACGGCTGTTGCAGATAGATCATACTGTTGATATCATTTCCGCGATCGCAGCGCAATCGCTGGCTGGTAGGCTTCCCGCGACACTACACCTTAAAAAACGAGATCTGGCGCTAATCAGGCAATCGCGGGGCATACTGAAATTACTCTGTTTATCTGCTGAAATTACTCTTCGAATTTATACTGAAATTACTCTGTTTTTCTGCTGAAAATACTCTATTTTTCTAGACAAACATGCACTTGTACTGTTGCCGCTAAATGGCATAGCGGCCGCGATCGCCCGCTATAGCGGGCCGTAGCGTTTGGAGGAGTCAGCCGCGAAATGCTTTTGCCCGCGATCTTAAACTTTGATCATTTCCTATTAAAGATTTCCACAGCCATGCTCAAGCTTTACAACAGTGAGCTCTTGACGCACTTGCCGATCGAGCACACCACCCTCGTGGTGCTCCTGCACAATGTGTGCCATACCTACACCAACCTTGAAAGGCAAATATCAAAGGTCATATCATATTTTTCACTCTTAAAGGATTCATTAACTTTATCCATTTCACTTGATCATTGTTTGTTTCATCTGCTAGATTTGTCATCCGTAGCAACATAGGTAAGAAATAATCAATCATTTTCTCTTCCATTCACATTTATTAGAAGGGGCGCTTATGGCTGTAAAATTGACTTCATTATCGTGCGGTGGGGATTCCCTCGTGCAGGGAAGATATGTCAATTTGTAGATCAATATTAATTTGTGTCTATATTTTGTATCTAAATTGTATTTTGTAGTTCATATGGTTCGAACATGACATTTTCTTTTAATTAGCTTCTGTTGAATCATATTGAACTCGAATTATGAATTAGAATGCCGAACTGGGCACTATTGGATGTGATAATATGCGACATGAGGCAACGTGGACTTTTTCAGGGACTTGTCTGAACTAGAACAAAACTCATGGATGATGATGGAGCATCAGGCCGAGAGAGAGAGATTTTTTGTTTCATAGTTGCCAACCTCTTGACAAAAAAAAACACAATCACACAATAAGTTATGTCGTAAAATTATGCTTTCCCGTAGCAACGCACGGGCATTGTCCTAGTCTCTTATAATTTTTGTCAATCTTGTTTCTCTCTGCAGATCCTAGATAATACACGTGGTCATCTGCTACCCTCGACCGATTTAATCTATCGACGACTATCGATCCAATCTAGGTAATATGCCCAATTTTCGGTTTTCCATTTTTTAGCAAAAGATATATATAGTCATGTTGGAGACCCTTTTGTAGGAAATGGATCGATCAATAAATGAGTTCTTCGAGGTGGCGTTGGAAGATATGGATCGCAAAGGCAAAAAAAGAGATCTCATGTCCATGTAAGAAGTGCGAAAACGGAGTTTTGGTTGACCCTTCCACTGGTCGTGTGAAGATGCACTTGTTGAAACATAGTTTCATGCCTGGTTACACATGGTGGACAAGTCATGGTGAGGACGAGGAGGATGCCGAAGTCGAAGGGGCACCACATGATGATGAGACAGAAGGAGGCATGAAGAAAGAGGTCGGACATGAAATCAGCTGTACGAACAGGAAGTCCGTGCAGAGGTTCAGGAAGTGAGAAATCTTTTGTACAAAAGGCAGAAAGAACAAAGCGATAAAGACGTGTCCAAGAAGGAAGATCTAGATGACCATGACGACCAACAATCTGGCGTCTATCAAGAAAAAGAAAAAAATCTAGCTCAAAACAAAGTGTACGAAAAGAAGACGAAACACGTTGTTGGGTGTAGAAAGTTCTGTCGAGAGAATTCAGAAACGATGCTACACTTAGTTTTATATATCTTTTATTATTTAGCAACACTTGTGTATCGACGTATTCTAATATTAATAAAATAAATATTCTCACGTATTTTTTTGGATGTAGAAAGCTACGTGAACATTTGCCGTAGCTATGGCGTCGGTGACGTCACCAACGCCATAGCTATTTTTCACATTGCCTTAGCCAATTTTGGGCAAATTTTGTTTCGCGCTAACACACACTCCACTTCTCTCGGGTAGCCGCTGCCACCCTCGTCGCTGCCCGCGCCTACCATCGACACCCCTGTCGAGCTCCTCGGACAGTGCCGCCCTCGCCCCCTCCTTGGCCCACTGCTCGCGCTGCTGCTCCTTCACCGCTGTTGCGCCGCCGGCCGCAACCACCTCGACCTAGCCTCCGACATCTCGGGTTGCAAAGCGTCTGGCGTCGCTCTGCCCAGTAGCGGAGACCGCGATTCCGCCGGTAAGCGAGATCTCCCCTCTTTTTAAGTTCATAGACATATTTGCTACAGTTGCTACACATCTACATTCCAGGGTATATTAGTTCTAGTAGTAACATTGTGAGTTGTTTTGGACATGGATTTGAGGAAATGTGGTTGAAATCACAAAGATTTAATTGTTCATAGACAAATTTGTTACAATTGTTGTCGAATTTTTTAGGAAATGTGGTTGAAATCATGTATTGTTGGTGATGAGTTGTTTGCAGGGACTGTATAGGGTTGCCAATGTTTTGTCGAAACATTGATTAATTTCTGTTTCTTCAAATTTCTGGCAACCAATATGTCATATTTTTAGCAAGGGTCATCCCGAAATTTTGTATTTTGTATACGAATTAAGTATATGTCCTATTTGTTTGTAGATGTCCGGTGTGGGCTCTTCTTCGATACATTCGGCCAACAATGAAGCGGCCTTTACTGACGTGCAGAGAAACGTTGATTATGATGAAGATCTTCATCAGGAGGAGATAAATCTGGATGAGTGATATGTGAGAGGCAGTGGCTACAAAGATATTCCTGGTGAGGAGAGTAATCCTGATCAGGGCGATGGTACTGTGAAGACGATACAGATGAGTATTGTGCTGAGGAAGAGGAGGAGGTGGAGGTGGAGGATGCTCAAAATATCAAGAAGCAGCAAAAACCTAGGAGTCGAAATGCTATTGGCACTGACATGCTTGTGGTCACTCAAGCTAACTCCACTGGTGAGCCTATTAGTCCGCGAAAGGCCGCGACTCACTACAACCATGCCCTAGGTGTCATCCTTCGAGAAGTCTGCTCCGTCAATGAGTCCAATATAAGGGATTTAGGCAAACATAATCTGCGAGAACTCCTCATAAGAAGGGTGCATGCAAGATTTAAGTTTCCTGGCGAGTATGACAACCTATTGTACCCAACGAATCAGGTTAACAACCATGCAATCCATAAGTTCTCAAAGAATTTGAGTTCTTGGAAATCATCCGCAAGAGGTTCACGAAGATTACCCTGTGATCCAGAAGAAGTGTCCTACCATTAGTGAAGATGACTGAAACATTTTCAAGATGCAAAATCAGGAGAACCCTGTGGTGCAGAGCCAGTCGACATGGGGGAAGGACATGCGATCAAAGACATTAAGTAACCACACCCTCGAAAGTCGTGGTTTTGTTGGGAAGAAGCCCGTGTGAGACAAGCAGGACACTATACTTGCAGCAAAGGGCGTCCCAAACCACTTGAAAGACCCCCCTCAAATATAACTATGTCAGGGGCCGGTACTATTATGATTATAAGTTAGGGGAATTTTCCGCCGAGCACAAAATGAGAAGACTTGAAGACGAACTGGCAAGGCAGCATGTGGAACCTTAGAGCTCTCAAGGGTGCACGTCCAGGTGGAACACTCCTCTTAACCGGTCGATCAATGTGACCCTCGGCAAGGACTCATTGCATCCGCCGGTGGGTTACCACGGTGCCGGATGCGGAGCCAAATGGGAGCATCATTATGTCGAAGACCGGAAGCAGTGATAACCCACGAGTATAGGGGATCGCAACAGTTTTCGAGGATAGAGTATTCAACTCAAATTTATCGATTCGGCACAAGGGGAGCCAAAGAATATTCGCAAGTATTAGCAGTTGAGTTGTCAATTCAACCACACCTGAAAGACTTAATATCTGCAGCAAGGTGATCAGTAGCAAAGTAGTATGATAGTAATAGTAACAGTAGCAATAGTAATAGTACAATTTTGTAGCGATTGTAACAGCAGCAACGACTAAAGTAACTTAGCAAAGATCAATATATGAAAAGCTCGTAGGCATTGGATCAGTGATGGATAATTGCGTTGGATGGTATTCATCATGCAACAGTCATAACCTAGGGAGACACATAACTAGATCCAATTCATCTACATAATGTAGGCATTTATTTCGTATATAGTCATACGTGTGCTTATGGAAAAGAACTTGCATGACATCTTTTGTCCTACCCCCCCCCCCCCCGTGGCAACGGGGTCCATAAGGAAACTAAGGGATATTAAGGCCTCCTTTTAATAGAGAACCGGAACAAAGCATTAGTACTTAGTGAATACATGAACTCATCAAAGTACGGTAATCACCGGAAAGAATCCCAATTATTGTCACATTGGGGTATGCGGATCATAACACGTACTAGGTGCATATAACTTGCAAGATAGGATCAAGAACACACATATATTCATGAAAACATAATAGGTTCAAATCTGAAATCATGGCACTCGGGCCCTAGTGACAAGCATTAAACATAGCAAAGTCATAGCAACATCAATCTCGGAACATAGTGGATACTAGGGATCAAGCCCTAACAAAACTAACTCGATTACATGACAAATCTCATCCAACCCCATCACTGTCCAGCAAGCCTACGAAAGAATTATTCACTCCCACGCGATAAGCATCATGAAATTGGTGATGGAGGAAGGTTGATGATGACGACAACGTTGAATCCCCCTCTCCAGAGTCCGGGACGGACTCCAGATCAGCCCTCCCGATGAAGAACAGGAGGTGACGGTGGCTCCGGGTCGTAAAACGCGATGAATCCTTTCGTATGATTTTTTCTTGGCGAATAGGAATATATGGAGTTGGAATTAGGGTTGTCGGAGCTCCAGGGGACCCACAAGCTCATAGGGCGCGCCCTAGGGGGGTGGGCGCGCACCCTGAGCTTGTGGCTCCTGGGTGGCCCCCCTCTGGTATATTTTTCCACCAGTATTTTTTATATTTTCCATCAAAATTCTTCCTAAATTTTTAGGTCAATCCGAGATCTTTGATTTCTGCACAAAAACAAGACCATGGCAATTATGCTGAAAAGAACGTCAATCGGGGTTAGTTTCATTCAAATCATGAAAATTAGAGTCCAAAACAAGAGCAAAAGTGTTTGGAAAAATAGATATGACGGAGACGTATCAACTCCCCCAAGCTTAACTCATTGCTTTTCCTCAAGCAATTCATTTGACAAACTGAAAGTGACAAAGAAATTTTTTACAAACTCTGTTTGATCTTGTTGTTGCAAATATGTCTAGCCAATGTTTAGGTTTTCAACAAAGATTATGAACTAACCATATTCACAATAACATTTCGGTATCTCATTTACTCATATCAATGACATAATCAACTAGCGAGCAACAATAAGATATCTCGGATGACAAAACTTTTTTAAAACAATCATGATATAATATGAAATAATGGTATCTCGCTAGCCCTATCTGAGACTGCAATACATAAATGTAGAGCACCTCTGAAGTTAAAGCACTGACTAGACATTGTAATTCATGGTAAAAGAGATCCAGTCACACTCATACTCAACAGCAACTAAACACAAAGCATAAAAATGACAATAATGCTCTCCAGCTGGTGCTTTTAATGAGAAGATGACGACTCAACAATAAAAATAAATAGATAGACCCTTCACAGAGGGAAGCAGGGATTTGCAGAGGTGCCAGAGCTCGAAGCTTTTAAAACAGAGATGAATATAATTTTGAGAGGTATACTTTCATTGTTAACGTAGCAACCGAGAGTTTTCAACATCTTCCATGCTAGACACATTATAGGTGGTTCCCAAACAGAAGGTAAAGTTTTACTCCCCCTCCACCAACAAACACAAGCCATGGCTAGCCGAATCCTCGGGTTGCCATCCATACCAACAACAGTCCGGGGGAGTTTCGTTTCATTATTATATTTTGGTTTTGATCATAGGACTGGGCATCCCAATTACCAGCCGCTTTCTCGTGAATGACAAGCGAATAAACACTCATCGTGAGAATAACCCACCTAGCTTGGAAGATGCTGACCGCCCCTTGTCGCTTCATGAGCGATTTGGGCAGACAAAACAGATTATTATTTGAAGATTTAGAGTTTGGCACATGCAAATTTACTTGGAACGGCAGGTAAATACCTCATATAGGTAGGTAAGGTAGACTCATATGGAATAACTTTGGGTCTAAGGATTTGGATGCACAAGGAGTGTTCCCGCTTAGTACAGGTGAAGGCTAGCAAATAGATTGAGGAGCGACCAACCAGAGAGCGACAACGATCATAAGTATGCATTGAGATCAATCAACATTCAATACGAGCATGAGTAGGATACAAAACACCATGAACATAAATATCGTGGAGGCTTTGTTGGTTTTGATTCAACTACATGCGTGAACATGTGTCAAGTCAAGCCACTTGAATCATTTAGAGGAGGATACCATCCTATCATACTACATCATAACCATTCTAAATGCATGTTGACACTCAAGACAAAACATTATCCACTACTAGATATTTAAGTATGGCATGATAAACTATGATCTCTAATTGTCATTGCAAACATGTTTATTCATAATAGGCTGAATCAAGAACGATGGGCTTATCATATTTACAAAAACAAAATAGGTTGAGTTCATACCAACTTTTCTTCACCTCAATCAATTCATCAAATTTTGTCATGATTGCCTTTCACTTGCAAGACCGTACAATGTGAATAATAATAGGAGTGCACGTGTCGTGGACTAAGCTAGAATTTGCAAACATTTATTCAAAGGAGAAGACAAGGTAATATTGGCTCTTTGTTAGATCAACAATAATGCATATGAGAGCCACTCAACATTTTCATCATGGTCTTCTCCTTACGACCCAAAGAAAAGAAAAAAATCAAACAAACACACTGAAATATTTTTGGAGTTTTTGTTTTTCTGAAAAAGGTGAAATGAAAGAAAAATGAAAACGAGAAAAAACTATATACACGGGAAAGCTCCCAACAAGCGAAAGAAGAACGAGAAATCTTTTTGGGCTTTCTTTTAATATTGCAAACTACTAAGCGAATAAAACAGAAAGAAAACTAAAAATAAACAGAAAATATTTTTGGGTTTTCGCAATTTTTAAAACACACAGGAAGAAAGCAAAATAAAACTAACATGGATTATACAATGAAAAAGGATGAACACCGACAACTGGAATGAATGTGTGATGCATGAATGTAATGTCGGTGAGAAATGCGTACTCCCCCAAGCTTAGGATTTTGGCCTAAGTTGGTCTATGGCCACGGCTGGCTTGGATGATACTCGTAGTCGTAGTTCGGGTTGTACTAGATTGCAGCTGCCACCGCTTGGTGGGATGCCTCGGAGAGGCGAGCAGTCTCCCTCGCCCTCTCATACTCCTATGCCTCCTCCATAAGTATGAAATGTTGTCCCTGAAAGTAAAATAAGGCAGGAGCGGGAAGCGTAATATGGAAAACGCGGCGCCTATTAAAGATTAGTCTGTACTGGAACGATAGATCGCCTGTTTCAAGAAACTAGAAACGTTCTATAGCGGCATGATCAAGGAAAGCAGGCGACAACTGGGTATCACTCTCTTTTATCGGCACCCCAAGATAATCAGCTAAACGAGTGGCATAAATTCCACCAAAGAAATCTCCATCTAAGGCATTATTATGTAACCGACGTGCAACAATAGCCCCAAGTTAAATTGTTTATCATTCATTACCGCATTTTTAATGCTCAAATCAGAAGTGCAAAGGTGGCTATGGTCATGTTTACCATTAATGCATCTACCTACGAAGAGAGCAAAATAATGCAAAGCAGGAAAAATGAATACTCCCTATAGTAGCTTGTGTTATGCCTCTAGTTTCACCTCTAGTGATGCTAGCAAGGAACTTAATGCAGTCAGATTTACGAGGTTCAATGTAAGTGCCCCATTGTGGAATTTTGCATGCTTCATTAAACTCTTCAAGGTCCACCCGAAATGTGTTTTCACTGAGATTAAATATAACATGTAAGTGGCCCATTGTGGAATTTTGCACGCTTCATTAAACTCTTCAAGGTCCACCCGAAATGTGTTTTCAATGAGATTAAATATAATAGCATGCGAATTTCGCTGGACTGAATACTTCAATTTTCGCACAAAGAATCAGTGAGGTTGTAATATTGTAAGTACTTATCTGGCAGGAAATCCGTTAAGCCGACATTGTGCACATACATAAAAAATTCTTCTTTGAAACTGGCTTGAGTCATGAAGTAACATGACGGCCATTCGCAAGGTTGCACTAGAGCTTCCCGTGGTAGTTCGAGGTCCGGCTCACATAAAGCGAGCCTTGGGGATTTCTTGCTCGAGGAACCACCTTGGAACATCTCCCTAAACATTTTCCCCCTTTGAAAATTTCCGAATTTTTTTAGTAACTCATAATAAAAATAAACCAAACTCAACAAAATCGATAACAACTACTCCTACAAGTGCCTAGGGGCCATATCATGCACCAAAACTAGTTTGAACCATATAATTTTACTTGCAAGCTCAAGAACATGGTCACCAACAGGATCTAAATGTGCAAATAACAAACCACTAGAGCAAGAACTAATTGTACCATCGGAGGAGTCACATATCGGTGAGCAATCCCCAAAATAGTTTTGGAAATGGAGCTACGAGCAAGGAGATCGAAAATTGCAGCAAGAAGAGCAAGAACACGGGCTATGGAACAAGTTTGATTTTTTCTGGAGGAAGAGGATGAGCCTGGGTGGCAGCAATAAGTGAGGGGGCCTACATGGGCCCCACAAGCTTGCATGGCGCGCCCAGGGGGTGGGCGCGCCCTGTGAGCTTGTGGCTCATAGGTGCATCCACCTAGGGTGTGTTCAATGCCACTATTTTTCATATTTTGCAGAAAAAATCATATTAAATTTTTAGGGCATTCTGAGAACTTTTATTTTCTGGTCATTTTTAATTGCACGGGTAATTCAGAAAACAGTAAAATAATAGCATTTCTACTTTATTAACTCTAAATAACAGAAAGTAAAAAGTGGGTACAGAAAGTTGTGTTTATTAAATTCATCGACCACATGCCCGTCAAAAGGAATCCATTAATAAGGTTGATCAAGTCTTATTAATAAACTTCTTCCTAATGACATGAAACCGGAGAATCTTTGTATAACACTAGGTTACCTCAACGAGGATATGCATGTCCCCAACAATAAGAATTTCATATTTCTTTTTGACGGTAGGAATAGGGAATTCAAAACCTCCAATAGTGATTGTTGAAATTTTTCCAATAGAATTGATACTATTCACTCGAGGTTGTTTCTTCGGAAAGTGTATCGTATGCTCATTACCATTGACATGAAAAGTGACATTGCCTTTGTTGCAATCAATAACAGCCCCTGCAGTATTCAAAAAGGGTCTACCAAGGATGATCGACATACTGCCGTCCTCGGGTATATCAAGAAGAACAAAATCTTTTAAGATAGTAACATTTGCAACTATGACAGTGTGGCACCCCGGCTCAGAGGAACCGAAACGCCCGGTATTCCAGCCTAGGGATCAAGGATAAGTCTTTGGAATACGACACTGCTGGACATAGAACAAATCAGCTCTTATTACAAAGGGTAATGAATACAAGGGTCTGGTGTTACAAAGGATCACATCAGCATGGCGACACTACGCCTGCGATACTACACTTGCTCTATGCTAGCAGCGGAACAACTCGTAGCAGCGGAAAACTTCTAGCAACAGAACAACGACGAAGGTGGTGAAATCCACTCCGCAGGGACTCTGGCTGGGACACGATCTAGCTCGCACGCTCGGTAACCTCGACGAGCAATCAATCAATCACGGTATCACCTGCAATCTGGCATGACACGCCAGGTCAGTACATTGAATGTACTTGCAAGCTCACAACAACCAAAAACATCAAGGCAAAACAACAACATAGCATTAAACAGGTTAATTAATTAACAACTACTATGATACATGAGCAACTACTAAGCATGATATGCAACTACTACCATACTGATGAACCATCATCTCAAATCTCAAGAACCATCTCACTCTTGGCTATCCCGCCAAGCAATATACCATCTCGATCACCTCGTGATCCACCTGATCACCTCGTGATCAAAACATCCACATGATCACCTCGTGACCACATCACAACTGAATGATCATCCTCAAGATCATCTCAGCATCATCAACGGCATCCTGCCAAACTGTTACTGCGCACAATATATCAACATATAAATCATCTATAAGTCATTCCGTCATGTGAGTGTTGATCGAACGGTGTGACCTAGTACGAACTGTGCCCATCACCGAGGACGCGGCTATCGATAGATTAAACACAAACACTTTGCAGAGGTTAGCACACTGTACCCACATCACAGAACCCATGGCCTCTTGCTCCCATTCGGGTGGACCAATGGCGTTCCGACAAAACCAATCTACTGCCATGACATTCCCCCCGCCACTCCGACTAACACCCCCTTTGGGTTTAGTCCTGGGTGGCCCCGATGTCAACCCATGACATCCAACGGCCACCGTCGTAGCAAAACATAAACGGTCCCAAACGGGGACAAAAGATCTCAATACCAACTACGGGCACAGAAGATTATGTCTGCTTACAGAGCCAGGGTAACACACGCCCATAACCTTCCCTCGTTGGAGGCACCGGCGAGAGACATGACAATAGGCCGCATTAGGGCCTTCCCATAAAGGCAAATGTGGTTGCACTGGAAAATCCCGGTTCGGTGGCACCTGGCCAACTTAATGACGGAATTTATCCCCAAAAATAGACCTGAGATACCTGATAGTCTGATATCATCTATCAACCTGTGATCCAAGTCATAGCAATATCCAACAAATAATCCAGAGAATAATATAGTCATAACCTAAAACTCCGAGGGTATCATATCAACTAAGATCATGATGAATCCAAGTACCAAGAAACTACTAAACCAATAGCAAGAACAAACTATCCAGCTAAGATCCACATGCAGTCATTATATCCAAACTCATACTCCAAAATATAATATCAGATACCAACATGAAAATAATCATAATATAAGCCACTAATAATCCAATGGCAACACGTCATCCACATAAGCTGCAAAATTTAGTCCTAGAACTCCAAACAGCATCATCGCGATAGCAAGACCAAAAACAACTCCAAGAAATGCCATGCTATTATATTATCAATCTTGGATGTTTTATAATCATTTTATAGTCATTTTATATCATTTTTTGGTACTAACCTATTGACATAGTGCCAAGTGCCAGTTGTTGTTTTCTGCATGTTTTTTACATCGCAGGAAATCAATACCAAACGGAGTCCAAATGCAACGAAACTTCAAGGAGATTTTTATGGACCAGAAGACACCTAATGGGCCACGGCTGCGCCTGGGGCCTGGTGGGTTGTGCCCACCTCGGGTGCCCCTGGACCGCCTCTTTGCTCTATAAATACCCCAATATTCCACAAACCCTAGGGGAGTCGACGTTCCAGCCCGCTGCAGAGTCCAGAACCACTATAGCGACCCGACCTCAGACGGTCAAGTCTCTGTGCTTAAGTGTCATCCCTGGATCGGTATGCTGACACACACAATACTCGAGGATTTATAACAGAGGTAAATCACATGTATAAAGTAACGTAAATACTATTACCTCAATCCAAATAGCGGAAGTAACAAGGTTGTGGGGTCCCATCAACACCAACGGCAAAGTTGAGTGTAGAAATCGCAACCCTAACGTATCACTTACTCGTCGTAAGATCCTGCAACATGAGACGTTGCAGCCACAAAGGGTCAGTACATTGAATGTACTGGCAAATTCACACCATAGAGCAATGATGAATAAAGGCTATCACTACATGCATATTTGGCTGGTGGAGGCTCTATGGTTATAATGTTTTTGCGAAAAGCCAATTTTTCCCTACTGCAAAGGAATACATTTTATTTAACTATCATGGTGGTTGTTAAACATTGAGAATGGTAGACACCATCTCAATCCCAATTAAAAAGTAATTAACCCAACCAATTAATTTAAATAGAGTGATGAGATCAACATGATAATCCAAGAACCACATACTCAAAGATGTCCATAACCGGGGACACGGCTAATCATGATTAGTTTGTACACTCTGTAGAGGTTTGCGCACTTTTCCCCACAAGACTCGATCTCCTCCGTTGGGATTCTCGCACTACATGATGTTTGAGAAACGGATGACCGAGACATAGTATTTCAGAAGCGTTAGCACCTTACGATCGGGTAGACAGTACCACCTACATCCCCTACATCTGCTAGTCTACCACTGTAAGAGTTCACACAACTTAATCAACTATGCTAGAGCCCATAATAGCTTGTGCCTGCACACGGAAGTTTCTAGCATGAATAATCTTATGATCCCTTTGAGCCTGGGTGGCGGTCCATAAAAAAAGGCAATCGCTGGAATACCCAGGTGCCTCAATCCACCCAGATGTGTATTTAATTTGCCACCTTAAGTAAACCATTAATTAACAATCTCACATTTGTCATGGATACACTCACCCAATCCACGTCTACTAGCATAGCATAGCAATATAAGCAAACATAGAAGTAACTCCCAAGGATTTGATAATAAAACAGGTAATAGGTACTACCTCATCTACTTCCCAAACCCACAATTTAATCAGATCCTAATCATGCAATTTGTTTGAGGATTGATCTAATGCAATAAAAACCGGGTAGTAAAGAGGTATGATCAAAGTGTGAACTTGCCTGTACTGTTGATGAAGATGATTCGCACTCATAACTCTTGATAGTTCTACTCGTCACACTCCGGTCAATCTATCGTAAGCAAGCAATAGTAACCACACATAAGCAATCACTCAAAGGATCAGAAAGAACGAAGAAGACAATTCGAAAACATCAAAACCAATCGAATAACTCTTGCAACATAAAACAATTTTTAACAGTACCAAAATTATGTGAATTTGGCCTTATCAGAAAGTTTAGGTCAAGAGCTTCGATTTGCAAAAATAATCAACACAAACGGAGTTATAAAACTCAAGTTACGATCAAAAGAAGTTCAAATATAAATCTGTTTGAATTCAAATTTTAAAACTTTCAAAAACAAGTTTAAGGTGATTATCTGGAAAGAGGGGATCATAACGAAGAGGTGGGCGTTGGTTTCATTGAATTTGGACAAATGGTGTAAAAGTTGTGAGGGTTTGAAGACCAGGGGCTAATCTGTAAATAACGCATCTACGAAGAAGTCCCTCACTAAAACTAACAGAAAAAGAAAAGTCTAAATAACGAACGTTCGTTAAACAGTACTACAGAACGAAAACGTTTACTAAAACTTCCTAAATAGAAATCGTTCGCTAAATAATCTAACCTAAAAAAAATAAAATCGGCTAAAAGGTAAACCGAAGAAAACCGAAAAAGAATAAACCGGACCGGGCGGTTTATTTACCGGTTCGGTGATTCAGCGGCTTTGGTGACAAAACCGGCGGCGGTGAGGTTGAACTCCGGCGACAGCGGGCGGCTAGAGCGTGGTCGCCGGCGGTGCTCCAGTGGCCGGGGGCAACGGCGAGGGGCGAGGGCGGCGAGGTGGCGGC